>NW_015090812.1:7077648-7088995 GCF_001431845.1 Calidris pugnax
AAAGGCTGACAGACCGGACAGACCAGGGAAGAAATTAGATCATATGCAATCTGTTACTCTTTTTTTTTTTTTTTTTTTTTTTTTTTTTTTTTAAGGACCAGGCTTGTCAGCACAGCCTGAAAAGCTCTTAGAGCTATAATTTAAAACTGAATCGTGTTGATTGAAAACACGGCTAGCATCCCAATGCAGACATGTCTGAAGACTTCCACATGCATAGCCAAATGAAGACTGGTGAGGACACAATGAGATTTGCCAGAAATATTAAAGCAAGCTCTGTAGGAGATACGATCCACAACTGTGCACTGGTAGTAAGGAGCCTGAGAAATGCCCACCTAGAGCTCTGGTAGGTTCCTTTAAGCACTGAGCCATGGAGACCTGCGCTGCTTGAGCAACACAAGGGAAAAAGACACTGTGATGGCCAGTCATTCCAATCCCAGATTGGGGAAGGAAATATCAGTGGGGTCTCGGTTGGTTTGGTGTTGATATCTTGTTTATCCTCCTACCAAAGCACAAGAGAAGCAACCAAGGTGAATGGGAGGAGCAAAGAAAATCCAGCAGAGTGGTTAGCCAGTGAAGAGAGCTTACTGGACCAATAACTTTTTGCCTTTTGTGGGGAGTTAGCTAAGAGAAGGGCTGACAACTATCAAAAGATAATGAACAGAGGTTGCAGGACACCAGGTGCGGTTTGGTTTTAGGAACACTGATAGAAGTTGCTTCAGTTCAAAGGGAGTATCTTACCATCTTCCATGGCTCCTTCAGAGGAGGATCTGGTAAGGCTTCTAGTCGTTATCTCAGTGGGCAGACACTGACACTGAGCCTCCAGTCACAGTGTCCCATGCATGAATAATAGGAAGCTCGGCTGTTTGATGGCATGATGCTTTCATTCTTCTCATATCTTCATCTCCTTAGATATGTCAGGGAGCTGAATGCATGAGAAAGTCTTAGTGAAGCTTTAACCTTCTGGTGACACTCAGGCTTTAAAAGGAGGGTCATAGGTGACCTGGGGTACTTTTCTCTCATTTCACTTAAAAAAAAATGGATTTCCCACAGCTCCTTGAACAGTGGAATAGATATGCGTATATTTTTCAGTATATGGATTCAAATCCTTGGTTTCTTTGGCAAAAGGCCATATAAATTCTCATGGATTTGTTATTGCCTGCTATAAATTTACTGCTCAGAAAGAATAATATTTCATTTGCTTTATCGTCAGTGCCTTTAAAGAGGGTGAAAATGGATTTAAGTCTTTCATTGGGCATCTTGATGAGGGCAGAGAAGAAACACAAGAAGAAGCCAAAAAGGACACTTAAAGAATTAATGTAAGACTCCACCATCTATAACTCAGTTGATAAACTTAGGTCTCCTTTGCAATGAATTAAGATGCCAAGAGATTTGTTCTGTAAATTCTGTCCAGAACTTGGCAACACTACTTCTAAGAAAGCAAGCAAACTCCTAGGTTTAGTTCATGTAACCCTGGGGACTTAAGGAATACTTTCCATCTGAATAAGCAGAGGGTTTGATCTTAGTCATGTTGGCTCTTATGCTCTCCCTATTTTACACAGAGGACTAGGGGCAGTAGAGACAGTTCACCAGCACAGGTAGGAACAGGACCTCAAACTCAAAAAAATGTTTACGTATTCATGGGTACATACACAGTTTCATGGAGGTAAATCCATCAAGCTAATTCCATCCCCAGGGCAGCTCTACTTATTCCATGATCATTTACTGCCTCCACAGTGACCTTATTTAGAATGGACACTGAAGGGACTGTATCTGTATCAGGACACTTTGTATCAGCCCTAAAATGAGGTAGGTTTGGGATGAAGAGACCAGGACCTGGACTTCACCAGGGGGAGAGACCCAAGCGCGCAGAAAAGTATGCTTCGTTTTTTGTGATGGTGCAGAGTGAAACCAAGGATTCACACTGTTTGTGCTCTGGAGTTTCTCCAAAACTTATGTTCGGACCCCTACTTGCCTCCATTTATCAAGCTTATTTAGCTTGAAGAGTCTGACCATGTGGTTACCACCATATTAGTATCTCAGATATATGAAGTTTATAATACTGTGCAAATTTATTACTTGAAAGCCTGATCCTTGTCATTGGGGATCCAAGATGTGGACAGACGAAGCAGTTTGCCCAAAGTCAAGAAAAGCGTGGGTTACAAAGCTGAGGATTAAAGCACAACCCCTGAGTCCCACGTGGCTGGCCAACTCCCAGGGGGATCCCGTCTCCAGTGACTTAAAGATCAGTGAATTGCTTTCTAAATGCTGCCAATGTGAACTCTCTAAAACACAGCAAATGGGATTTTTCACACTTTGACTAATGAAAGCTTGGCACGTGGCACAAAAAATAAAATCCTCACTGCCAGCAGTACATATATATATAAAATAATGTTTATTTCTACAGGACGTGTGAATAAGCAAGACATTTTTTATCCATGAAAGGCAGTTTCTGTGTGTATGTGTAAGTTAGCAACAACAACAAAAAGTATGACTGATGATCCCAATGAACATCATCCCAGTGAGATTCAAATAGTCGTAACTTTTTGCTTCCGAAAAGAAAGTCTCTTTTTTTACTTCACCCTGTAAACTTCTGGGTTTATTGTGGCTATATTTCTCTGCTCTTGACAAAAATACATACATAATCCATCCTTTTGTTTCATGTTTATAGAACTGCTATCATCATAGGGCTAGGCATTTATAGATGGAGATTGAACAAAAGGATGTGCTCAGAAAGCACAGCTCAGATTTTACGTTGGCTGCAAGATCTAGTTCCATATGAAAGCAAGGTTAGTTTCTGAAAAAGTAGGGAGAGCTCGTTCTTCTGCTCTTTTTCCCCCTGCTTTCTTGGTGCTCTCCACATTACCAACGCTAACACCAGGAGAGACTAGCCTAACTCCTCATGCAGGCAGACTAAAAGTGATTAAACACAAATTGGGAGCAACGGTATGCTATAAACACACTTTCAAAACAGACGGTATTTTCTCTTTGTCTGCTGAATATGTTGTGGAAAAAGAGTGCACTGAAATAAACCCTGGAAAATAGTAACTTCTGTAATAAACTGATACTGGGATCCTACCACGTAGAGAAAAGATGACCCGGCCACAAACCGTCTTACAGTTCACAGAGAACATTTGATACCCGTAAGGACAGGGCTCAGCAGAGGAGCCCTTGTAGGCATTTCAGGGACTTGCAATAGTGTGAAAGGTTTACATTTTCTCAAGTGCAAAAGGATTACTGGGGCTATTGTAAATTCACTTCAAAGAAACAAAAGAAGAGCTTTACAGTCCTGCAATAATCAGAAGAAATGTAAGAAGAGATAGGTAAGTTGTTATGTGCTTTAGCATAGCATAGCATCAGGTTTTATTTGATTAATTCTTCCCTACAGCTTGTAATGGATATACACAGTGTGATTTCAGGGCAGAAGTAGCTTCAAAGTACAATCTGAGTATCACAGATCCAAGCACGCACAGCTGGATCTCAAATATATAAACCACTTTGAGTTACACAGGAGGAAGGAAAGGGGAAGATTACTATGATCTGAAGTGTTACAGCTTCTTTCTCTTGATTAAGTACATTTACATGTTTTACTCAAAGCAGCAGAAGTTGTTTCCAGGGAACAGAAAGAAACAAGCAGGACTCAACACTATGTGTGTGGGTATACAATGTCCATATGTCGTGCTCCTCACCAGAGGCTTCCTAAAAACCGGGCAAAATCATGTTTGGTGTTTTGGGCAGAGAATTGGTGGTGTTACAGGAAAATGACAGGTACCAAAAAAGCTCCCTGGCATTTTCCTTCTGTGGGAGAGAACAAGGGATACCAGGTTTCCTCATAGAGGGAGGCAGACAAATTTCTCCTGCAGCAGGTGCCCTAGAAGACTGTATGGAGAGGGTGGTGTGTACTGGCTGCAGCGGCCCCAGTAGCACATTTGCCAGGAAACGTTGCCACAGGCTGCATTGACATCGAGAGAGAGAATACCATTCCCTCTGATGACCCTGCAAAGGCATTGCCACAGCGTTGGCCTTAACTTCCAGCCTCAGGGTCCCTCAGCACCACTAGCAGTTCTGCCTAAAGCTGAGTCCTCCTCCTCAGTCTAGTGATCTCCTCTCTAATTTTATAACTTCTTTGGCAAATCTGTTATTCGCCCTTTTTAATGGACCTAGGGTGACTTGGAAGGTCTCATCAAGTATTTTCCTACAGGTCCAGAGGAGCAGGAGTACACACTAAAAACAGTACTACTACTAAAAAACAGTATGCAGATGACCAGAATCAAAAAGGCATCTGGTGGCCACAAAAAAGGCAGCCAGGGAACATCACTCCTTTCTAAACTAACTGGTAAACTGGTGCAGTCTTGACCATAGTCAAGTCGCACTCAGGAAGGATCTTGGACTTGAATATAGCCTTGGAAGTGTTGCCTGTGCTTGATGTGAAACAGCAGGGAGTCTGAATGACCTTTCTCTGAAGACACGAAAGCTTCTCAGTGAAACTTGGCAGCTCAAGTGTCTAATTACCTTCACGGGGAGATCACCTAGACCATCTCTGACTAACTCCATAGCTTAGAAAGGTGAAATGGCTATTGTTGCGACAACTCCCCTAGAATCCACCTGTAGACCCAATCTTTCGCTCAAAAAAATGGGGACAGGACATGAAGGAAGCACCTGAGCTATACTTGCTGATGCATTAAATCTCCACCATAGGAATTTTTTAAGAACAGACTAGTTTAGCAGGGAAAGAAACAGCTGACTTTCAGATGAGGTCCTTCCAAGCACAGATGGTAGATGAGACATCTCACACCATAGCGCCATCCAGGAATAATATGGGAAAGAAAAATTTGGCCACAGGATGGCTGAAATGATGTCAGTGGCTATTACTGACTGCTAACCACAGCCCCCACTCCTAAGTGACACGGACATCTGCTTGGGATAGTGGAGGTCCATCTGACCCAAATCTGGTCAGGCTAAGTGAGATCCCTTCTAAAGCTACTTGCCTAAGATTCATGAAACCCAACACATAGACCCATATGGCACTTCGAGATTAGGGAAGTTCAGATACTGGCCAATTTCTATCGTTAAATTCACAAAATACTAAGATAAATAATAGAAACTGCTTCAGCTGCTATTTATTTAGGGCAGTTTTGCCATGTGACATCAGAAAATATTCCAGGGTGGAATTTATTAACATAAAAATGGACTTGGTAAAGGCTTTGTGATCTATTAAACTTCCAGTTAACTAGACTTTTGTTTATCCAATCGACAGATGGTGTTTTTCTGAACTGGTTGTGTTGATTCACAGCACTGAAGTGGTTACTGGAAAAAAGGACCATGAGTTTAATAAGGAGCAGGCCCATACACACGCAACAAATGTAAGCCATATTCTACCATCTCCAAAAGAAAAAACCCAGCAGTTTTTAAACCAAATTACCAAAATATTGGCACATTTTGCATGTCCATTATGCATGTTCAAAGCCCCTGGAACACAAATGTTGTTGGTAAATCAGATACTTCAGACACATGCTCCAAGTTGTTGCATTTCCTTGGAATATTCTGCTCCAAGTTAAGAGAAAGACAGTCAGGCATAGAGTCCTCTTTCACATGTGCTGTCCTGGAAGACTGGTTTAGCTGTTTTATAATAAAGACTCATCCCACTTTAAAAAACCCTCTCAGGCTTCTCATTAATAAATGCCAATGAACATAATATGATACCAAGGTTGTAGAAACCAATGGCAATCTAATCTAGAAACCAGGAAAAGAAAACATAGTCAATGACAATAAAGAGTGGAACATTTAAAGGACTCTTGAGCAGCTGAACTCCCAATCATTCTCCAAACATGAAAGAGGTTTGAACTGTTTATAAAATTAAGTGGAGCTTCTGTAACTGCACACTGGACCATGCTGAACAGGAAATCTTTTTGCTTATTAGGCCTCAAGGAGATAATATATTGTTCTAAAGAAACAGCTACAGCCTTTGCTATGCATCAGGGAGATTACGCCTGTTCCGGTGGATGAGCTGCTTTCAGACCTTTCTTTCACCATCTCTCTGATTTAATATGTTTTAGGAATGGAACAGTGATGTTCGGGTTAAGTTGTACACAGAAGATCTTGAAAAGACAGGATCCACCATACTTGTCATAGAAGGACAGCAGAGGAGGACAGGCTTCTGCATCCATGGGGTCAAATCCAGAATATTTTTGGGAGGATGGGAAAAAGAACCGAAAAGCTTGTAATGGAGCATTAATAGTATTCCTCTATCCCATCATTTTGTGTGTGTGTGTATGCGTGTGTATATATCTCTCTATATATGCATATGTATATATAAACAGACTAATATATATAAACACACACACACAGAAACATACACCTTCCTAGGTGTGTGCATATGTAATATTATACACATACACAAGCGCAGACTAAACTTTATACAGAGGGAGAATGCATACCGGAGTCTGACACTGGGGAAGGTTTTCTTCAGCATATTTACACGCCTAGTCTCAGGCAGGATGTGGTCTGTCATTGCAGAGGCCACAGCACAAGGTGAGACTTTGCAAAATGTAATACAAGCTATTAATGCTGGTTGGCCTGCAAAATTCATACCTAGTCCTCAGACGGGAGGATGTTAGGATTGAGAGAGGATTTTCTTCAAGAACTAGATTGGTTGTTTCTGAAAAGCTGAGACAAAAGACACTGAATTGGACACGGGAGGACAAACAGGCAAGGAAATGTAACACTGACTACAGTGACTACGTCATACTGGTTGCAACAGACGGGGAAAAAAAAAGTTGTGAAATGTTAAAACAGTTGTGATAATACAGCAGTTTCAGTGTGACAGCCTTATGTAGTAGAGGCTTGTTCTTCTGACAACTGCATGTTTCAAATCATGAACTGCACGACTGAACAATGATGTTATATGCGGATACAAGTGCTAACATCAAAATCAATTTTCTGCAGAAAAATCTGTATTTGCTAGAAACATCACAGCACAGGTGTCACGGCAAATAAAAAGTCATGGCATAATAGCTAGCAGTGCAACTGCTTTAGGCTTATTACTTGTTGACTCCAGCACAGCTACATATAATGCAACCTGTACATAAGAGAGCAGAGAAATCTAATTAGGATCCTTAATTGGACCTGGGCAACCTGATCTAACACTGAAGTTAACCTGCTCAGAGTGAAGGCGGTTGGGCCAGAGACCTCATGAACTCTCTTCCAACATAAATTATTCCATGATCTGTAGGATACAAAAGATTGAAGCTCATCTGCCATCTCTGGCAGGAGCAGAAGACACCTTCAGCTTCATTCATGAAAAAAGTAAAAGCTGGGTTCTCATTCTTCCACTTTTGACATGGGACATCTTTTGGGAGAGTCAGTGGGTTGGCCAGATTTCCTTGTTACAGCAGAGAAATGCAGAGACTGAAATTCACCGGGTGCTTTGAAATTCTTTGAAAGAAAGTACACCATGACAGAAACAGGGAAATACTGATACACAGCACAGGCCAAAACCATGATATTTTTCCTGGGAGGAAGGTGAGAGGAGAGGAAAAGACAAAAGGGTAGTTAGCCCTGTAAAGGAGCATGTTCTGATAAAAAAGTGTTACGCTTCCCTGCATGCAAATACTGATCCCTCACAAGCTGCTTCCTCTCAGATCTAATAATCTTCCTTACCTGTTGGAAACACTCTGTAATTACAAGTTCCAATGCCAGCTTCTCATTAACAAAGAAATCTGCCCTCTATTCCATGGGGTTTTGTTTTGCCTGATTAAAAATATTGTTAAAGCCTCCACAAATATTTTTTGTATCCACACAGACTCCTTATTGAATCTGTCTGTCTTCACTTCCTGTCTTAGTACAACTTACTTTTTAAGTTGTTGCCTCACCGCACCCCTGAAGTGGTTGCCTTTAAGTGGTTGGTGAAATGATTAATATTTATTTAGTAAAGCTCTTTGAAGACGATACATGACATAAATATCAGCTAACACTATTATGCTTGCAAAAAACAATACAGCTTTTGTAAGATTAAAAGCCTATTCCCCCATTAGATTTCTTGAAATTTGTTAAAACAGAATAACGTAACCTTCCCTTTGCAGTTTATCCCTCTTATCTCTTCACAGTTTTTAATAGTCAGTATTTCCCATCTGATTACTGCTAATCACATTGTTATACTGCTTTTACAGCCTTGGGGTTTACTACAAAGCTTCTCTATTCCTCCAGATTGGCAGAAAACAGTAGCAGGTAGGGAGCAATATACATTTTCCAAAGATCAGAACCATTATTTAATGTTTTTGTAAATATTTACTTTAGAAGCAGGCTAAACGTTACTTACGATTTGTTCTAAACTGCTGTGTTTAAAGGAAAAAAAATCACGAGGACATATGGAACTCATCTGAAGGAGAAAAAAATGTTACAATTACACAAAAGAATTAATTTCCCTTGCTGTTACCAAAGACTTGTCTTCGTAAAAGCTTGTGGCATGCCTTTGTACCTTAGGTGGAACATCATGATACATATCATGTGGTTTGTGGTCTCCTCTTCCTACTGCCTGAAGCCCTGGCTGCAGTTTCCCCAACCTGACTGTCCCACCAAATTGGTACACACCCGCATCGTGCTCCCACTGGGATTTCTGTTCCTGTTCTGCTCTTTTCTGTTTTTTGTTTTTTTTTCCCCCCTTCTTCTTCTTAGTCATCTTACCCACAAGCGGCATAAATCAAGGCGAGGCTGTGTTTTCACAGCTAGGCAGTTCTTGCAACATCAGGGCTGAGTTCAGGGAAACGGCTGGAAAACTTGCTATACCCACACACACACACACACACCTGCCTTTTGGCGAATGGAAGATGAGCACAGTGCCAAAGGTGTTTGTTTATTCTTGCCCTGGGTGCTTTGATATGTACGCCATCGGTGAGGGTAATCGCCCTACCTCACAACACGGCACCCACGACTGAATCATCTCCTTATAGACCTCCCAGACGTCTTCTCCAGCGTGTGAGATGGTGGGTCACGTCAACGGAGATGTCCCTTACCAGCTTTCTAACAAGGCCCCCTCTGTTCTTTTACCACTTTGGAAGAGATTTGGGAATAGCTACGAAAAGGGTGGACCAAGTCAAAGCCACTCAGCCAGGCAGGCACAGCCAGGTCACTTTGGAAGCGGCACTTGCTGAACACAAGGAACTGTGAACAAATGCACCAGACCCCCCCCGCGACAGTGTCACAACAGCATCAAGCCTGTTGCTTTTAACTACTTTGTGTCAGTTTCGGGAAAAACAACAGGATACAGAGTTGTGATTGGAATTAGTCCTTGTGGTGTCACATCTGCTGGGATACGGGCTGTACAACCCTTCCTGCCCTGTGCTTTGTTTCAGGTGGGGATGCAGCCACCTACGGTGACGGTCCAGCACCCTTCATGCTCGCGGGTGGGCTGGGAGTGAGTGCTGGGGCACCTTTGGGAGACACGTGGGGCTGCTCGAGAGAGGGAGGTGGCGTGGGCACGTGCAGCCAGGCCCTGCCTTCCCCGTTCTGGCGGGGCTGTGTTGTCACACCGGCAAAGCCAGGGCGGCGAGTTGAGAGGCCCCGGTGTCACATCCCCCACGGGCAGACGGGGCGGGGAGGGCACGGGAGAGCTCGCTGCCTGCACAGCAGCCCACACCTGCCTGCTGCCACCTCCCCGTGTCCCAACAGCACGGGGCCAGGGGTTACTCCAGGCCACCGGCACCCCAGTGTGACCGTGACTCGGTTGCCTCCCTGGGACCACCCTGTGCCGCAGTGACGGGACACCCTGTGGGCTAAAAAACTCATTTCTGTCTCTTTCTCTGAACTTTAAACCTCAGGGTAGAACCAGAAAATTAAATATTTCTTTGCAGGAACTATAAACGCCATGAGAAAAACTAATCCCCTGCTCCTTTCCATCATTTTTACCTGTTGGAAGATCTCGGAGGAGAAGAGAGAGGAGGATGAGAGTCCCCACTTCAGAGCTGCTGGTGCTGATGCCACAGCTTGAATGCTCTCCTGCCTCTGAAGGCCAGGAGCAGAGTCCACCGGTTGTGCATGTGGTGGTTTGAAAGTCCCCTTTAGCAGCCCACGGACCTGCATTTGTTCATCGGTGACCCCTGCAAGTGGTGTCCCTCTCAGTCTTCACAGGGCTGTCGGAAAGCCACCTTTATAGCCAGCCAGGCTTGAGTCTGCCACTGTCCTTGGCAAAACCCCTGCTGGCTCCACTCCGAGTTTTGCCAGAGCAAGGGCCCCGCCTCATACTAGAAATTAACGTATTTCATCAGGAAAACTTTGGTGGCTTTGATTTTTCTCAATAAAGGAAGGAACTTCCCAATTTTGGACAGGGTTTTCACGTGTGGAAGTGGTGGAAGGTTGGGATCCAGATCTGCACTCTGCATACAGTAGAGTGCAGAGACACCTGGGTCCACCAACACAGCAGGGCTGGGTGGTGTCCCGCAGGGAGAAGGGGCCATGTCCAGCACCCTGACCCCCATCCCTGCCCCAAATGGATCCACGGGCAGGAGTTCCTGCAAGCAGTGGCAACAGGTTGTCCGCCTGTCCTCTCCTCCGAAACCTCATGGGTTTACAGCGGTGAGCACTCGGGAGGAGGCTGGAGGTGCAGCTGCTGCAACAGCCTCCACAGAAAGCACCAGCCCCTCAGGTATCCCGGGCGTCCTCCTGTCAGCAAGAACCAGCTCTCATCTTGCTGGAGGAAGTTTCAGTCCGAGTGGAATAGCTAACAGGAGATGCACGTTATGAAAACACACGGACAGAGATTTCTTTCCATCCTCCTGTGAGGCTGAGGAGGCGGGGGACCCCCCTGGGGCAGCCATACCGGTGAGGACAGCTGAGGTGCAGGCTATGGTGCTGCCAGCGCCATGCAAGTCCCACGTCTTTGACCTGTCCTCCACCCCGGAGCTCGGCGAGGTCTCGCTGCCCCTGGTTTCGGAGGGGCCGGGGGAAGGTGCCGCCTGTGAGGGAGGACATGCCGCCGCACGCCCGGTAGCCGAGCCGGGTCAGGGCTGAGGGGGGGGCGCGCGCCTCAGGGCATCCCCTCGGGAGGCGGCTGCTCTCAGTTCCTGCCCGGCACAAGCCCCGACTGGGTGGTTTTGTGACTTTTTTTTCTTTTCCTTTTTTTTTTTTTTTTTTTACTTTCTGAGTGCGGGAATGTCGAAACTTTCCCGTTTTCCGTGAGCGAAGCGCCACGCAGGTGCCGGCACTGCTTGAAGGGCGGCGGGCGAGGCGGGAAGGCCGCCGCGCGACTGGGCCGGGCCGCCATCTCCCCCTGGCGGTGGCCCCGGGGAGCGGCGGCGGCGGCGGGAGGCGCGGGCGGGCCGGGGCGGCTGCGCCAAACTTTCCGCCGGAGCCCGAG
>NW_015090812.1:7089852-7371631 GCF_001431845.1 Calidris pugnax
GTCAGGGACTCTGCCCCACGCGGGTCCCTTCGCACCCGTGGGTTCTGCTTGCTCCGAGCCCGGCTAGAGCTTGTGCGGGGAGATGGGGTAGAGGGACGCCCCCCCCCACCCCACCCGAGGGGGGTGTTTCCCCCGTGGGCTGCCTCCTGCCCCTCTGTCCCTCTGCCACTGACCAGCCTCTGCTGTCCTTCCCCACAGCAAGGAGAGCTCAACTCCTTCCTCTGGACCATCCGCCGTGACCCCCCCGCCTATCTCTTCGGCACCATCCACGTGCCCTACACGCGGGTGTGGGACTTCATCCCTGACAACTCCAAGGCCGCTTTCCACGCCAGCTCCAGCGTCTACTTCGAGCTGGACCTCACCGACCCCTACACCATCTCCGGGCTGGCCAGCTGCCAGATGTTGCCCCACGGGGAGAACCTGCAGGACGTGCTGCCCCGGGAGCTGTACCGCCGCCTCAAGCGCCACCTGGACTACATCAAGCTGATGCTGCCCCACTGGATGACCCCGGACCAACGGGGCAAAGGGCTCTACGCCGACTACCTCTTCAACGCCATCGCCGGCAACTGGGAGCGCAAGAGGCCCGTCTGGGTGATGCTCATGGTGAACTCCTTGACGGAGACAGACATCCGCTCCAGAGGGGTGCCGGTGCTCGATCTCTACCTCGCCCAGGAGGCTGAGAGGATGAAGAAGACAACGGGCGCGGTGGAGAGGGTGGAGGAGCAGTGTCACCCGCTGAACGGGCTCAACTTCTCCCAGGTAAGGAGGCTCCTGGGCCTCGTGGCGTGTCCCAGGAGGTGGGGGCAGTTCTCCTGGCTTTCTGGTTGGTTTTTGGGGGCGAACCCCGAGCCCGTTGCAGCAAGGTGGGTCACTCGTGGGCTCCAGCAGCCTTTGCGTCGGGCTGCCCGTTCTCCATCACGCCGATCCTGCGAAAAAACCTGTGATGTGTGCTGTGAGTGCTGTGGGTTTATCATGTGTGTTATTCATTTGAGAGGCAAACGTCCAGGGTGTGAGCGTGTGCGTCCGATAGATAGCTTCCCACTTGTGAGGGAAACTTCCACGCCTCCTGTCCTGTTCTGGAGCTGGGAAAAAAGTCCTTGTTTTGTTTTGGTTTTTTGTTGTCGTTTGCTTGTTTTTCAAGTAAAGCAGCTCTGTGGTACTTGTCAGGAAGAGGATGAAACTTGAACAATGAAAAAAGAAACTTCAACGTGGTTCAAATAGATCTAAGTACGTGCAAACTGTCAGTCGTCTTTTTAATAGTCACTCCAGGTCAAAACAAACTGGCTCACGTTGCCCTCGCGTACTGGGGGAAGTTAAGTCTTCAATCTGTGTGGATTTTTTAAATTTTAGAACAGGTAAAGTTCAGCAAAAGGAAAAGGATGCAGATTAAGAAACAAAAGTTATTGGTGTAACTGGACTCCAGAATTCTTTCAGTGGATTTAGCTTTAAGCAACCAAGTACTAAGCCATGCAATCTATTTCATTTCAGTGGATTAATCAGGAACACAGTCACAGCTATTGACTTTGCTTTGTGAAACTGTTTATATGAAATCAGATTTACTAGAAATTCAGGAAATGAATGTGTGTGGAAGAAAACAAATAATCCAGGGGAAATTTAAGATGGTGTCAGTTACTGCTATGATATTTCGTTTTTAACCTGCTTTTCATCATTAGTTTTGGATCAGCCCATTTCCAGCTTTATCTCACTGTCCTAGTTTGAGGAAAAAATTCTTGGTGATGTGGGAATAAGGATTAAAGGACTGATCTTTGGTGTGATTAAAATGTCCTTAGAGTGCCTTCACCCCCTTCTTCCCTGAAGTCTAGTTTTAAGGGGAACTGTTTTAAGGGGAAAAAGTCTGGCTTTCACTAACATTTGGTTTATCCGATATTTCAACTAGAAGTCTAACTCTGCGTACAGCCTTCGGAGGAGAAGATTGTTTGCATATGCTGTTGGATGGATTTTCTTGTTTATCAACAAAAATAATTAAAAGAAAGCCCCTCAGGACCTTTGCATTAATTAACACACACGCAAAACAAGGAATTCGTTTTACCCTGTTCTGTTTGAAAGGTTTAAGTGCCTGTCCTCTCTGTTGAACCCCTTTTTTAAGGTGAGGTAAAAATAATTAACCATTCCAGACATCCAATAGTGTTTGGTTGTATTAGGTCAAAAATGGCAGTTAGAATCAAGCACATGAAAGCACTTGGTTAAAAATGTACCACTTGGAAGCCTTTTAAACGTGAATCATATTACATTTTTTTCTTTTTAGAGAGAGTGAGCGAGTGAACGTGACAGAGAAAGGAAAAGGGACAGGGTACAAAACTCACTGCTGCTCTTACCATAATTCTGGTTTTCTCTCATTCTCTACATTTTAAATGGAAACAAAAATTTTCCTTTTGTTTTGCTGTAATAATAATCTAAAAATAACAACAAAGGTATTACAGCTATTGGCAAGTAAAGGACAATCATTTATGCAAAAAGTTTGTGTTGATTAAAAAAATACATAATATTTTAATTATTGCAGAGAATTGACATTGCTGCTGAAGTAGATCGGTGCTCAGGAAGATTTTTCCTAGATCGCAGCTTTTTCTGGGAACAAGGCCACAAGAACAACATGAGACAAAGCTAAACAAAAGAAACCAGATATTTATTTTCTTGCTTCCTCTAGATTTCATGCATCCTGACACCTGGCTAGTTGTTTAACAATAGTAATTTGTAATGTTATCACACCGTCTGGCAGTCCTACTGCTTGGTGTATTACTGTGCTAATTTAGTGGAGTGGATTACTATTGCTAGGTTTCGCCTCCCAATTTCAGGTCTTGGAGCCTTCCTTAAGCAACACGTAATTAAAACACACTAAAATGGCAATCAGAAATTGAGCCGCTTTTGTCTTATAGCGTGTTTGCACAGTTTGATGAGAACATCTGTGATAAATTACAGTCCCAAATCTGCTAAGGGCTTCAGCAGTTTTTACCTGTTTTCAGCATTACCGTTACGGGAATAATGCACGTAATTTCTGCATTCAAAATTCAAGTTTTAAAACTGTGCCTTGCTGAATCATGTCAATGCTTTTGTTTCTCCCATCCCCAAAATCCAGTATTTTTGCCCTAAGCAAATTAAAAAAGAAAAAAAGCTTTTTTTTTTTTTTTTTTTTTTTTTTAAAAAAAAAAAAAAAAAAAAAAAAAAAAAAAAAAAAAAAAAAAAAAAAAGTTCTAGGAAAAATATTAAACCCACTTTGTTCTTTTTGTTTTTGCCCTAAGCAAATTAAAAAAAAAAAAAAGTTTTTTTTTTTTTTTTTTTTTTACTTCTTCCCCTCAAAGGCAGCTTTGTGCTACTGCAAATATTTAATCTGACTACATGCACCAAATCGGTTAATCTGATACTGCGAGGAGGAGGAAACCTAGGAGTGGTCCTGGTGTGGTACTTGGTTTTGATCTGCTCCGAAAGAAAGCGGATACACTTGCATTTTTGACCAGGAACGATCTTTGAAACGTTCAGTGCATCGCTTTGAAATGTTGATTGTCTTAGCCGGATGAAAAGATTAAGGTGGCTCATATAATTAGCTGCTTCCTGGAGAGCCAGCTCTTGCAGGTAGAGCACGGGCACATTGTTTTCTATTGTAAACCCAGAAACTTTGTAGTTTGATGCTCCGCTCCCCCTGAAATAGAATCATAGAGTGGTTTAGGAAATCTCTGCTCAGTGTTCAGTGGCGCTTTCCCAAACCAGGACCGCTGGGATCACCCTCCTTTCCTGATGACTGGCTGCTTTCCTGCAGGGATGGTGAGCATCCTCGCTCCCTCTGGGACTCCGGTCATGCAAAGTCTGAGACCTTGGTATTGTACAGCTGGTGGCAAGGTGCCTGAATAGCCTAAGAAGTCTGGTTTGGGAGCTTGGCAAGAGGGGAACTCAGATCAGGTTTGGGTCAGGTTGAAATTTCCCCGCTCCTTGGTGTATGAAGTTTCAGGGTTTTCACTGGAGGCAGGACAGAAGGAGTGGGGAGGCGCGCAAAGAAGGAGAGGCAGACAGCTTTCTTTTCTCTCTGACAGCAGAGATGTTTATTTACAGAGTGGCCAGAGAAGTGCAAAATCAGGTGGGACAGGACTGAGAAGAGCTCGTGAGGGACTGATGGTGTTCAGGGCCTTCTCTTGTTGGGGTCCTGGCAGAGGCACTGCAGCTGGCGCCATGACAAGCCAGGAGGACTTGTCCGTGCATCCTTCAAGAGCCAGCTTAGGAAAGGGTAAAGCTTCCCCTCCTCTTCGTGACCCTCGCACAAATCTGTGGTGAAAAGCTCTCCCCAGACTGACAGACATTGTTGTTGGAGCAAGGAGGATGGTGACAGTGACTCAGGTCCATCTGTGTCCACCCTGATCTCCCAGGGCTGTGGTGGGACCACTGCACAGCACCCTCGGGACGCATCACGTCCCCACCAGGAGCCTGTGTAGTCAACAAGGGGAAGGTCCTACTCCTCTACCCCAGCCGCTCCTCCCTGGGGAGACGGGTGGCAGCTCTTGCTCGTGTTTGGTCCTGCCTCTCAGCGGGATCCCCAGACTGAGAAAGTGTTGATATCCCTTCCTCCAAGTTAGAAATATAATCCCTCTCCCATCCCATCCCAACCTCTCTGTCTTCAGGGACAATCTGCATTCAGCCCGTGCCAGGTGCCCTGAATCCCAAGGTTCATGAGGGGAATTTTGTGTCGGGGACGGACTCCGTCCTGACCTGTCATCAGGGGAAGCTGTCAGGCTGGAGGGGAGCCGCCAGCACCCCCTTTTCTCTTCCTCCCCTGGTCCAGGCTTGTGGAGCCCTGACTCTGGTCTTCTCCGGCCTGTATCATTTCCAACTGCAGGGGGAGATGTTAAATATCAAACCGGTGTTGATTGGATCAGCGACGGCCTCAAAGAAAGAAACTTTAGACGGTGCCAGATTAAACTTCACACTTCACCATTCTTCCCCTTTCATTTCTTTGCCGCCTCATTCTCTGCACAAATAAACCTCGTCTCCCTGCTTCCTACCAATGAGACAGCATTCAAGGGGCAGGAATGACTTTGTTAACAAAATCAGTCTTCATTTCCCAGGTCCTGCTGTTCCATCAAACCCTGGGACATGGCAGCTTTGATTACTCTAGTGATAGGATTAGAAGGGGAACAAGTGCTGGTTAATAAAAGGCCGATGGGTGGTCCATCACGTTTGGTCACTGACAGATCTGCAGTCTTGGAGCTGGACCTTCAGTGGCAAAACAGCACGATGCAGTAATATACAGACAGGGCCACGGCCTCGACTTGCTAGTCCATCTCCTCTATCCACCTGAAAAATTAAACATTTCTGTGATCACAAAGCTGGGACTCTGGTTGCTGACAAGGACCGGTATAGCTGACTTCACGGGAAATTGACCTGTTTATACTAATGAAAGACTCAGGCTGAAAGTGTTCCGAACCGGATTAAAGGGCTTTGTTTCAGAGCTAGTTGACTTTTGACAGTCTGTGTAGTTTATTCGAGGCAGTATTACTGATTTTTTTTAATTATTTTATTTTTTTATAGGAAAAGCGGTTTTTGCCTAATAGGAATTGTGCCTTTTTGTTTTTAAAAAAATTCGGGCTTCATGAAAAGGCCACAAGTCATCAAAAACAGCTCAGTATCATCTGTTTTGATTGCTGAATATTGTTGTAATAAGTGTTAAAAGCTTTGATTATACATAGTTATACACTGTGCATATAGTTTCCAGCTTGCTGGCTTAAACTGTCACCTCCTTCACTCCCCAACCCACCACACACTGGGGAAAAAAACTCTCCCCAGTAAAATTAACCTTGGGGTAGAAATTCGTGTAGCAGAAACAGAAATCTTTCCATTTAACTCCCTTTGAATACTAGTGGAGCTACTTTACGTCTTTACCAGGGGAACTGTTGGAGGGTGAAACTATGCAGGTATTAAAGCTCCAGTAGTCACAGTAACACCTGAAAGGATCCGCAGCTGACGTTTTATTGCTGTAACTCACTGTACGTCTTGCTCTTTACAGCCAGTTACTGTCTGCTTCTTCACCACAGCCCCCTTGAAAGGCCCACCCTGGCATTTTTGATGCCTATTAAGAAAAAAGCCAGTGGGTTAACGATGGCTCGAGGGGCAGCTGGCAATTTATCTTTTGTATTTATTGTGTATAGAACTGCAAGAAGAGTTTTTAGAACAGGTTAGATATGAGCTCTTCCTTCCCCTCTGATCCTTCACACCTCCCTTGGTAAGATCCAAGCCGAAGACAGGCATACCTGCCACCCATGAGCAGGTCAGGAGAGGATTCTACCGGTCAATTTCTTTGCCAAACTATAGGTGCTGCTGGCGGTCAGTTTTAGGCAGGAATTGCATCTTTGTAAGGTGGGCTTTGAAAGGAATAAATCCCCAGAAAACAGTGGCGAACAAACCTGGCACCGAAGGGCGTCCCTACTGTATTTGTGGCAGCTGAAGGTTACCGAGGTATAGAAGTCAAATTGCAGAATTTGGCCATTTCTTTTTTCTGTGTGTGTGGTGAGAGGTGAGTCGAGGTCAGAGTGGGGTCTCTGGCTTCAGTGATGCCTGGTCCTGGCGGCCGGGAGCCCTGGTTCCCCTGCAGGGTGAGGGGCACGGGGAGCACCCAGGCACATGCCTCACCCCCCGGAGGAGATCGACTCCCCCAGCTCTGTTTTAGGAAAGGGGATCAGAAGAGGGACATTTGACCCAAATCCATCCCCGTACCGAGGCACTAATGCTGCTTTCAAATCCCTGTGGGATCTCCCCTGGAGCAGTTTGCCACCTCCAAGCTGCTCACCCAGTAAGTGCAAAGTACCCCCCTCTGTAGTAAATATTATTTCCACGGTTTGTAGTAAATATTATTTCTCTCTGTTTGTTGTCAGCTGTCAATTTCTGATGCTGTTGCAGCAGCAGTCAGGATCCTGCCCCGGGCCCAGAGTGCTTTGCTTATAAACAGAACGAACCATTGACCTTAAAAACCTCAACTTCAAGTATAGTGCAACCTACAGTCCTCAGAAAGTCTTTAACAGCCTCCCCTCAGCTCCCTAGTGAGTAGCAATCCACGTTATAAAGCCAGCCCACATAATTCAGGCTAGTCAGAGGTTCCTGTATTGAAAAGGCCAGAAATGATCTTAAGCAAGGGCACTCATTCCTCCTGCACTCCTGTGGAGATGGAGATCAGCAGCAGGGCTCCTGGCAAAGCATATTTGGGAACTTCAGAGGGACCTACTGTAAAATAACAGGTTTCCCCTGTGCTAGGCTTTACACTGCAAACACTTATTAATTTTTTAACTGTCATTAGGAGTTAATGAGACAGGTAAAAGGCAGAAGAAATCAGAGTTACTGCTTGAGCCACATGAAATTGGTGTGATTTCTTTCATCTTTTGGTCCTGTTAGAGGGGTTCCCTGCACGCTTGGATGAGGGACTGTAAAATGATTTACCCAGAACACAGTGTTTAGGATATCACAAAACCGGAGACTTTCAGCAACAACCACTGGTTTTGAAACTTCATATTTTTTTTTTTTTTAACTTTTAAGAGTTTGGGTTTGGACTAGACGATCTCCAGAGGTCCCTTCCAACCCCATATGAAGAGTCAGCATTAGAAGAGCCCTGCTTTCCAGAGAAACGTATCTGCCTTGTGTCCACATACTTGGCCAAAAACTTCTTCCGCGACAACAAGCAATTCAGACTAGATGCTACCAGACTTAAAATCCATGGAAAGCACTGCGGGTTGATCACGAAATTTCAGCATTTTTCTGAACCTCAAATTATTTATAGGGTGCAGTCACTAAGACATTTTTCTGAATGCTGCAACAATTTGTGAACCTAATATTCTTTCTATAACCCATAAAGCATTATGGTTTCCAGCTTGCTTGAGACACCAAAAATTAAACTGGTGCCTGCAGAGCTGAAAACTGCTGGTATCATTGTTTGAACTTAGTAGCTCAGTTCTTGGATGGGAATTGGAACAAAGCTATACTCTCTGCAGAGCAGGAACAGACATGCAACTAAAATGCATGACTAGTTGCATCCGTCACAACAGCTAGTAGTTATGGCATCTCATTCATCTCTGTGGATTTGCTTTTTGTGGTGCTCAAGAGAACATTATAGCTGCCTTGTGTCATTGTTATTGTTTATTGGATCTAGCTGTCATTTAAATGCACGGAGAATTAGAAGTGACACGGTTAATACCTGTGTCAGAAGCTCAAGCAGGAATTAGCACAGATGACTGCTACTTTTATTGCTAATTATTCCAACAGCAGTCCTTACCATTTGGGTTTCCAATTTTTAGAGCTTCTGCTGCAAGTCATTTCAGGACTTCTAGCACAATATAAATGAAAGTTGCTAAAAACTGTAAATTAAAACCATGTGTTCAGCATTTTGGGATGGATGTTGTATGACTTGAGGAGGCTCATTAGCAAAAGTATTTTTAGTTTGAATGAGATCAAAGACCTTAGATTTTCCACTCTGAGGGTCATTTAACATAGGCCTAGACACCCCATTTCTCATCGTACGTAGACTCCCATAGGCCAGTTATGCCTGAAGAAATCATCATCTCTGAAATATTATAATTAGATTTATAATCAGCGGACCACTACTGATCACCTCTGTCCAGGCACTGCAACGACACTGAGGCCTGAAGAGTCTTGCAGATGTCAAAAGGGAGTTTTATTACTGACTTCTTCAAAATCAGGAGGATTGCAGTGCCAGTGGGTAGCGGTGTTAGATGTCAAAGACCATTGGTATGAATCACATCCTATAGGTTGTACTCATTCCAGAGTATCCCTTGAAGCCAGGGATAACACTGAACTGTTCCCAGAAACTCCTATTGGCAAATAGAGAAAGAGTTGTAAAGAAAGAAAAAAGAAAGTGTTCTGATTTCTTTTTTTCCTGGGCTCAGTTAACGTGGAAGTTATGAAACCTTTCAAATAAATTCCAATCCAGAAGTTCTTCCTCCTTGGGTATCCCTGCAAAATCACAGAGGCCACTGAAATGGACATAGAGAAAAGCTAGGAATTTGGTCATAGCCAATGTGGTAGCTGTAACCACACAAGGGAATAATACTAAATGCTTTACGTTTTCCCCAGATTTCATCAGACTTGCTTCTTCTACCTGAACCCTTGTATTTGGGCACTCATCAGGAGATAAAGATATCCCCAATACATAAAAAAGAGAAGCTGCCTTCATAGAGCAAAGCGATATTCCTCAGGCTCCCTTTGTGAGCCAAGGAATGAGAAAAAGGAAGCAAATCTTCAAGTTACTTTCAGACCTCTTTCCATTTTAATAAAAGTCAACTTACGAGGAACACAGGGAAAATATTTCTTTAAAGTAGGAGATTCTATGTCTTGAAAGTATCCCCTTAATATTTTAGACACTGTATTAAATCCAAGGTCTCCATTAGGCTCTCTCGCTTTTGTTAACAATCACAATGAAGACTGATTATTCTCTGTACACTTTCTGCCACCGCACAAATTTTGCTTTCCTTTGATTTCTTGCAGGCTTTTCCTATTACAGGTGACAGCATAATAGTGATGGGGAATATTTATTTAAATGTGAGACAAAATGCTGATGGTATAGGAGTTTACAGAGTCGACAGAGGGGGAGAGGGCAAAAGGGTGATTTGAGAAACATGCCCAACTTTTTGAAATGTCTTTGTATTTCTGGCATGTGATTGATTTATGATTTTAGAAATCATCAAGATGAATGTTATTCCAGCAGTGAAGTGTGATGGGACTCGTCCCAGTGTGTCCCATTGGTTCTAAAGCACTGGTAAAATCATCATGGAACTATTAACTGGAAAAGAGCTAAGCCTTACACCATGTGAAGAGTGGGTTCTGACATACTTGGAGCCAACTGGGATGCTAACTTGTAACTTGCTTTCAAGTTCAGATAATTCTTTTTTGGGGGGATATTGCAAGAGCAAGAGAGGCTCAAGTATGTCGAAGGGACTCAAAATTATTTTTTTTTTAATAAGAGTTAACTATACAGAAAGTCCTTCTTTTTCATAATGACTTTCTTTCCTGATTAATAGAGGAAAGATCTAGAAAGAACATTCTCAAAAAAGCTCATTAGTTGCTTGCTGAAGGAAGTAACTCACTAAGATGAAGAATCAAACACAAGTTTCTAGTACCAAGTTGTGGCCAAAACAATTCCAATATGGCTGGGCCTTCAAACAACTGGGATGTTTTCTGGGTAGAGAGCTGCAAGAAAACTGGAGTTGAGTTATTTCAGTGTTTCTATTTGCAGAACACCAGGGAGGTCTTTTCTTTGCTGAAGGGTGTGAGCATCAAGCCATGAGACCAGGTTTTATACCATCCTGAAATAATCCAGGTCTTTTGGTGGCAGGATGAAGTTCAGAGGGTCAAGGCAGCAGGCACTTGTAGGCATGAAACACTGTTCAGCTTCATGGGTTGGCTTTGTTGCTGTATGCAGGCTTGTGCTGACTGGCTTTTTACCCAGGCTAATTGTGTGAGGCCAGGGAGGATTTTCTTTATTAACTCAAGTGGCTTGGCTGTGAAATGAGACATACTGTACAGTATATAATTCAAGCTCACTTTCAAAGGCATTTTTGTTGAAGCTGGGTATCCAGAGAGACCCGAGCCTTTAACATGTATACATCTGAAACACGCTCTAGAAACTTCATAATTTAAAGTCAGCATTTACACTTGTTCATGTTCCAGTAATGGAATAGTGCTTGCTTTAAAAAAATACTCTATTTATATCTTAATGTATAAAGGTGTGTTTTTTCTGGGAAGGAAACTGACTGCTTTGAGCACTTGCTGTGTGTTAACTATGACTGGATAAGCTTCTAAGGGATGTGCCATGTAGGGACTTCAGCAAATTAGGGCTCTGAAGTTGAAAGAAAGCAGAGTTGGGTGCGCTTTGTGTACATTCTCAAACCTGAGAGTATTAGTTGTTGAGAATCACTTGTAGTAGTACCCTTTTGTGTCTTGGGAAGTACAAAGAGCTGTAATCTCCCAAAAGGTGTCATATTTTGGCATATTTTGGATGGATTTTGTCATTACTGACAAAGAGATCCCAGTGGAAGATATCCCTAGGAACGCAAAACACAATCACCAAAACCCACACAAGTTCCCTTATCACGCTCTCTCTAAAGCTGTTGCAGATTCATTTGAATTACACTGGAAAGATTTATCTCTTATTAATAGAGCACTCTTCATTTTTTAAAATTGAGTTGTTGTGCAACACATCAAGTAACAATGTCATAACACATCGTAAATCAGTTTGTTCACTGAAGGTTTCTAGATGAGTTAATCTAACATCCTGGACACAGTTCATGAGCAGTTAATTTTAGCAGTTCTCTTTGATATATATCAGTTAAGGCAAAGCAACTCCAGCCATTATGGAGAAGAGTCAAAACTGGTTAACGGCAAAGCAAGTACAGACAAAGATTGTTCAGAGATAAAGCCTTTGGCAGATCGTTCAAGGGATCTTTGCTTTATATAGAACAATTGTAGCTCTAATACCAACAGTGCAGATGCTCTGGGACAAAGAGAAAACACACACACACACCAAACCACAGAAGAAAACCACACACACCACTTGGTACTTGCATCTAACAAGAAAGTCAAACTAAAGTTCACCAACCCTGACGTAGTTACCAAAGAACCCCATAGCAGGCAACGAGATGGGAAGAAATACCCCGAAAAAGGCATCCAGGAATTATTCCCATTGTTACTGGGGGAAACTGAGAACGTTTGATTTGAAACACAAAGTCATCCGGCAGCCTGCCAAATGCCATTTATCTCAAGGTCATGCAACATAAATAACCCCAAGGGTTAGCTCTAAAGCAGAGGAGCGGGAGGTAGCTAAAATAAATAGGTGGAGGGATTGCTCTTTCTTCCCTGTGGATGTTCGGCATGCTACTGACAAGGATTCAAAGCCTGGCACTTCTAACGAGCCTGGTATATTAAGGGTAGTAAAACACACCAAGAGCAGGGAGTACAGCTGAATGTAGCATCATGGAAGGGACCATGGTTTGAAAGCAAGCCACTAAGCTGTCATGCATTTTCTGCAAGAATTAGTCAGGGAGACTAATTAAAAAGGAAAAGTCAGCCAGAAAAAAATTTCCTCTTGGAAGTTTAGGTCTGAAAAGATCGAACCCTTTTATACAGTAGGGAAAGTCAACTTTTATTTACTCTTCAACTGGGTGGTCACATACATTTTCCCATTTTTCCAACACACCAAAGTATCAGAGCCTTCTTACTTTTTTTAAAGAGAAAAACAAGCTTAGCAACTGTCACATCTAGTAATGCATCATCCCTATCGGTCAGGGAAGGAAGGGGTGTGTTTTGCTGAGATCATTTAGGCCTTGGAGTATAGCTTTGAAGATACCAGTGGGAGAATCCCCAAAAGACTCGGCACCCATTCTTTGTTCTCTGAAATGAAGCTCACTGTGATTCCTGTTAAAACAAATTAAACAAATATGCAGTCCTTGAACCTGGAACCCAAACTTGTATTCCTGTGGTTGCTGGTTTACGTAGAAAGGAGTTTTGTGTAGCCAAACAATTCATTAAAAGAATTAGGAAGAAAAAAAGTTGGTCAATACTCTTCTAATTTAATTGTGATTTAGATAGGATTAAAAAGCAGACTGAGTGGAGTTACTTGTGGTTTCATGTTGAATTCTTGATGCCATGTAAAAAGTGAAGTAAACTCACTCAGTCAGAAGGAGTGTTTCAAACTGAAAGTGTTTTGATGTAGCTTACCCTTTCCTGGTTTGGCCAGCACTGCGTAGAGATCACTATTCAGAGTCCTGTACCTCCGTATGGTCCAAGCATCTGTTATTTCAAACAGAAAAGAAGCAAGTTGGGCATCTGGATAAGAAGCCCTGATGGTTAATCTATACATATAGGACAATTTTATGTCTGTAGGCCTTACATAATGTGTTGGACTGAGGCATGACTTCAGAAGCTGAAATATCCCAAATATGTTATTATATCTGGGGCTAAGACTGATTTATCCATCTATAAGTTTCTCTTATCCCTTTCAATTCAATTTAATACTTTTAGAAAAAGAAATACATGTATGTGGAGGGATGAGAGTCAATGAGATGGTGATGTGAAGGAAACATCTACAGAAGTCCAGGCTTACTGCAAACTCCATAACCTACAGTTCTTCAAGCGAGGGAGTATGGGACACATCTCCATCCCTCGGTGAACAGAGCAGCTCCGCCCGACTTTGCACCCTATTTTAATCTGCAATGAAACTGATTTTCTCAAACCCAAATGATCTTTAAAAATGGCAGAGAGCTCAGAATTGCATCATTAGCAATGAACCAAAGGCTTTTGTGTCGCAACAGCTTTTGTTGAGGGATTGATTATTGTGTTGAAAATCCACTGGTCTTGGCACTGGCTGGAGAACTCAGCAGTTCCACTTTGCATGTCCTGCCATCATTCAACGAGCAGACCCGGTTGCTCGACATCGCAGTAGGGCAGCCAGTTGGCTTCTCCCAACCTCCTTAGGTTTCCAGATGTCATAACAAAATGAGAGAGAGAGACTTAGCCATCTCCCATGTGTTTACGCTGGAGCTGCTAGGCAGAGACCAAGCCACAACACTGCACAGCTTTTCAAAAAGGACTTAATAGGCCTCTCTGTAAACAGATCTAAATATTTGCTCCAGTGACATTTATCGCATCACACGTCTGGCGCGAGTGTTTCGTCCTTGTTTTGCTTGCGTGTTTGGATTCTCTTATAAACATTAATGAAGTGCTTGAATACAAATGAATAATCCTCCCCCCTTCTTCCCACCCTGGAGGGGAGGGGAATGGGAGGGCATGAAGTAATAATAGTTCAACCTTCAACCCATAATTGCTCAGTACATTTTGATGACAGCTTTCATTCTCACATGCTTTAAAAGACTTTATTCGGCGTGTACATCCATGCAGAAGGCATTGCACCTTTCTTCAAAGGCGGCTGCAGCTGGAGTTGGGGCAGGAGGCAGTTAGCACGCAGCAGTGTGTCATTTGATGTTTGATTAGTCGTAGCGCGTTGACCTTCTGCTGGGTTCCCAACAGCATGGAAGAATTGTGCCCCATCTACAGGGCTTTTAACAGTGAATATACTTAATATATTCTTCCCTAGGAATCTGCTCTTAGCTATTGGCTGGACAGAATAGTGGCCCTGAAACACCATATGGCTGTTCAACCACCTCTTGCTGGAGAACTGAGGTCATTGAATAGGTATTTTGTAATTACCTAGAGCTTGAGTATGATTGGAGACAATATGCTTCCATATAGCCCCTTCTGTTCTCTCAATGCCTTTATGGAGGACATAGGCCTTAAAAAGTGGGCAGCTTGGTTTGGCTGTTTATTTCCTCATTAAAGGAGTGGACATGTTTAAGGAAAGACTGACCAAGTCTTACTTCCATAGGTGGTTATTGTGGGGGCAACCTTTAGAATATTTTTATATTGTCTAGGGTATGAGGCCATAAAACAAATGTGTTAAATGCCTGTTTCCTGATTGTAAAAAGGGAAAAGTTGTGAAGCATCAAGGCTTCATCTCTCAACCTGCTCCAGACTGAGAAAACACTGAGTAGCTCCTTTCTGTGTGGGAGCAGTTGCAGTACTACTCCTTTCTCCCCATGCAGTTCAAAATGTCACAGTATCTTCCACGCACAATGAATTCTCATGATCTCCTGCCAGGTCTGATAGTGCTTTGCTCAAGACGTCTTTAGTTTCTCCAGCTGGGCTTGTAGGAGCAGTGGTTTGGCTCATTTGGAAGCCAATAATAGAAGAAACTCCGTAGTAGATGGGGTTTCTTCAGAAATTCCCCAAACTCATGCAACTCAGCTCTCAGTTCTTTGTTAAGAGCAAAACTGCTGCATTTAAGCTGTGGAACATAAAAGAAATAATCAATGCCTATAAAGTAATCAAAAGTTCCTTCTTCAGACAATCTTTAAGAAAAAAGTCATCCTGTGCAAGACATCTGTGGGTTTGTTGTCTGCAATAGTACAAAGTGCAAAGGATTTATTTCCCAATAATCAGGCTTTGGGAGGTCAGGATTAATACCCGAGAGGAAAAAAAAATGCATGTGTTTCCTTCATCTGAGTGATTAGGTATAAAATGGGTTAAAAATTAATACTGTCTTTGGATGTGCATGTATATGAAACCATTCAGGCTGCACATACTTGTGTACTGTTAGAAAGTGCCTGTCAACTCCATTAATTATCAAATTGCTTATTCAGTCTATACATTCCTTGCATAAATCCGTATCAACTCTGCCTCTTGTAACAGTATTTGTTTATATTGAACCGGAACTCTCTATCCTGAGCAGTCTGAAACGCCTCTCGAAAGAATTTCTTCGTCTGTGCCTACAGAGACCCAGACTAATTGCTATTGAGAGGGTGCTCTGTGGGGTGCTTTTTTGGTGGGGAGTTGGGGGTAACAAAATTGTCTAGAAAGGTGCTCCCTTGTCACCTCTGTCATTGTTGATACTTAAAATAGAGGAGACTAAAGTTGTCACAGTTCTCAGCAGCTGTGAAGTGCACGCTGGAAAAAGAAAAAGCTGGGAGAAAAGGACACAAAAAAGAATTTACTGATATTTTTGTCATCCTCTGCCTGATGTGCCAACACTAATGGAAGCTTTTTTTTTGGCTAATTTATAGTCCAGTGCATTCCAGGGTCCCCGTCGCTCAAGCATTCTGCCTTTCGCTCATTTGCTGGAATACAAACATGGAAGTGTATTTGGAACTCGCTGGAGCCTTAAAAAAACAAAATTAAGGCAAGCTGCCAGATCAGAATCTAATACACAACATATGTTTACAGGGTTATAGTTCTCTTGCCATGCTGGCTTTAGCAGCACTCCAGTGTGAAGTAGAGTAAATGCCTTCCAAGACCTTTTATCATCCATCCTGCTTATCAAAACAGTAAAAATACTGTTTTTATTTCAGCAAATGTGCCTTTCCTCTTGTCGGAAGCCCTTTGAATTCCCTGCCACATTTGGGATCAATGGAAGAGTATGTCCTTGGTCTTGTTTGTCTAGTTCTCCTCCTCTTCATGAGAACTCATCTGCCTCAAAGCTGACTGGGTTCATCCACCAGGTTGGCGAGCATCCCTGAACAGGTTTGTAGGGTCAGAATAATGTTGACCCCCATCTGCCTTGTACATTTCTAGTGTAAATCATGGCACTCTGTGAGGAGTCTATGAAGAGGAAAGGGTTGTCCAAGTGTAAGGCACAGAGGATTGATATAGATGAGGTGTCTTAAGCTAATTCAGGTTACCTCAGCTTGTCCTAATGCAAGAGGTGCCATCGATTCACACACAGTTCAGGCCACAGGCTGTGAAGAATTAGCCAGCAGTGACTCAGTTTACCTGTTGTCACTTTTTAATATCCTGAGTTGGCCATTACCAGATTTTAACCTCAATTTAGAGACAGCGTGAAAGTTCTTAATAAACATGTAAAAGCCATTTCCAGCCCTAGAAAATGAGGCAGTTCTAGACAACATAAAGCCAAACCAGTCCCTTAGTCCTGTGAAGAAAAGTTGTTCACTTCAAACTTCAGCTGTCTCTTGGGAGCCTTCCGGACTACTGGAAGATTACTATTTGGCGTGGCCAATGAATCCCACTGAGGCTTTGTGGTTCCCTTCTGGGCTTTATTTACCTGTGCCTTACACTGGTATCTACTCACCTAGCAGTGCCTCCGCTCAATCTATAGCAAAATAGGACCATTGAGACTGCAGTGGAGAGATGCTAGCTCAAGGCAAAGACTCTTGTGACAGCCCATGGTTTATGAGCGAAACGCAATGGACACTGCTGCAAGGCAGAGGGAATGGAAAAGGAGGACAGTTACACCAGTGTCCTTCCACCTCCTGTGGCTGCTCTGCCCAGCGTGCAGTGTAATAGCTGCAAAGCTGCTCCAGCAGAAGCTGGATGTAGCCTGCAGACCAGGTGATCAGTAACAATATGCAGAGTCCAGGAAAATTAAACGTGAAGCGTCTAGAAATGTTGTGGGATGAGTCAAAGGCTTGGTGGGTATGTGAGGCTCTGAAAGAGCAGTAGCCCATCACTTTTTCTTCTGCTGCTCATTTTCCACATGTAAGGAGATACCGCATGTGATCCATGAAGCATGCTAGGCCACCTGGACCCCATGAGGTCTACATGCACTACCCCAAACTTATCAAGGGCTGTGCTTGCAGACGAGCCATATTAGCAGAAGGCAAGACTTGTCTGGGACCTCGGAAACAATCCTGATGTGGCCCTTTGTGTTTCAGTTCTCATGGGCAAGATATTAGAGCTATTTATTTTTGTAAAATGCTTTTTTTAAACAGGAACAGTGCTTATGTGATGAATTGTATTTTGAGGGAAAAAAAAAGGATCCTTAAAATGTCTCTATTTCAAATTTAAAGTGAAGTTAGAAAAACCCAGGAGTCTCATCAGCAAAATAATAGTATGGTGACTGACCTAAATGGACATTTTTGTGCTGTTAGTTCATAAAAACACATTAAAGATAGAAAAGACTGAATTCTTAACTTTTTTCTTGAGATTCAGTTGTTATTCCCTGCTGAACTGTGGAAAGCAACAGAGGTGGAAGTCTCTTGGCAGCTTTGGATGAATATGTTAACAGAAGAGGAAGTCCTCAGGTACTTCCTTGATGGGAGCTTTCTAACACAACTCCAGGATACGTGGCTAGCAAGTTGTTTGATGTAGGGTGACTTTACCTCTATAGAATATGTTCTTTACAGATATCAGGAAAGTTATAGTGCTTTAGAGCTTAGGAGTTATTCTTGCTCATAGGAAACTTAATATGTATTTTCATCTGATTTCCAATGGGTCAGATCATGCCATCTCTGCTCACATTTAATAGTGTCATGCTGTGAGCAGTCATTGTTCTTGAAGTAGTTTTGGATCAAAATGGGAGGCAGGACATGGCAGTTTTACCTCAACACTTCATCAGGGAGGTTTCTCTTAGATTGTCTTTGCTTGAAGTTAATTTCAGAAATAAAAATCACATACACAGATTGATTTTTATTGTGTAGGCAGAATAGGTGGAAGTATAAATACATGTCTTGCATCTCTTGCAGCTTCAGGGCTTCATTCTTTGTAGCTCACATGACCTAGATCTTTTGCCTTTACCCTTTGACCACAGACAACCAACTTACCCTTTCACTTGGAGAGACAAATTGATGGTTTGGACTTTTAGTCTGTCTTTTTTTTCTTTGCTCCCAAGAAGTGTCTTTTTTCTGTCACTACGGAGTTTGGCTGCCTAGTTCACCTTCTGAGTCGAAAATTTAGCCTTCTGCTTGCAACGCTTGTTTGTCTTTGCTGCTTGGTTTTAAAGCAATTTCCGTATCTGTTCTCTATTCTGTTTCAGTTATGCTTAGTTTTATTTGATTGGTAAGTGCAGCGTAAGGTTTAAAAGAGTCAGTCAGTGGAAATCCATGTTGGCAAATTCCTTGGACATGGTGACTATTGGGACAATGACGTCTCCCTGACATAGACTCTGTTTCTTATATTTCAACAGTATTCCAGGTCCTAGTGACTTGCTGTGTGCAGAAAGCATTTACTGTATGCTTTGCTGCTGCCCAAATGCAGATGTAGGTTTTGGATTATGAGATTTCAAGTTCTGAGAATCACTATGGGTTTTAGTGCTCTTGATGACACAGCCAAATAGTGTTGTTATGATAAAATTCAAAATTCATCTCTGAAGCACCTCTTTCTAGCGTTGCCTCATGCATTCTCAACTAGCAACGTATTCCTTTGTCTAAGTGACTTCCACTGTTGGAACTTTTTCCTAACATATTTAAGGTTTTCCTTTACTACTTCCAGATGTAGTCCCTTGTTTTACCATTCTTCGGCTCCGTAAATATATTTTCTCTGGTATTAGTACTGCTCGGTTATTTGGATAGAGCTGTCATGATACGCCAAGATCATGCTCCCTCTTTTAGGAGTCACTTATTAAGGAAAATTTTTACAACTATGGACAAACAGGCTTCTGCGGAGATGGAATTTCAATTTTGTCTTGTTTCTTAACTAAGACTCACACCCTTTGTGGGACCAGTTCATAGAGACACCTCGTGGCTGTCAGGAGCTCTACAGAACTCATTGCAATCATGTCAGATTGATTTATACTAAGCCTTAACATCCAGAGTCATTTGTGAAAGAGTTATGAGGGAGGCTGCCAACCTGCTAATTAAAAGCTAGAAACACTTTAAGTTGTGTTCTGATGGAAACAAGTCAGCCAATCTGTTCTAAAGTGGAATTGCCACCACCTCCAAAAACAACAGCAGCATGTTGTTTGCCTAAGTGCAATTAAAACTATCAAAGGAAATTTTCTATTTAAAGATTTAAAAAAATTGGTTAGTTCCTAGATTCCCATGCTCCAGTTTACACTCCCACTTTTCCCATTCTGTAGAAGTAATGTAGAAGTAATGCAGGCAGCTCAGACTGCCATTCTTAGCTTCTCAGTCAAAAGCCACGCTAACCAGTGTCAGAAAAGCAGAAAACCAAGCCCCATTCCCTTCAAACACACAAGTCAGGAGTGAATTAGACAGTAAGCTTTAGGCAAGAGAAAGCCAGACTGACTTCTTTAGGTTGCAGGTCATCCATTAATGTAGATAATTTAAACAAGTGAGCCCCAGTAAGATTGCTCATCAGGCAATAAGTCTTTCAAATGGTAAGTAAGCAAGACTATCTCCCTGAATTGGCAAAGTGTGCAACTTTTCTTCTGTTTGATAGAAACTCTTCCATGAAAGTGGTATTTTAAAGAACAGAAGCCCTTAGAGGAATAAAGTATATAACCAAGCAGTTTTACTGGGCATAATTGCTCTAGACCCAGCTGAATAGAGGCCTTGTGATTTCATTACTCTTGTATGTTTAGATCCAATTATTCAAAATCATATCATAATCAAATCTCAGTTTTACATATATATATATGTAAATCAAAAGGACAGGTAGGGAAGTAGAAATAGTCCTGAACCATTTGTCATTTCTGTTACCTCTCCTTCTCACAGTGAAACCTGAATCATACAAAACGCTGGAAACCATCTTTCTATAACAAAGGAGAATAAAGTCCTTCATGTGCTTTGCACAAGGCTGAAAGAGGCTTTTCCTGGAGAAATTAGTCAAAAGGTCCAAAGAATCCCTGAAATTCAGGGGTTAGTCCTACTTACAGCTGGAATAAAAAATCACAACAGTCGCCACAAGGACAGAGTTATGGCAAGTATGAATTCAGGGCATCTAGTGATGGTTTTTTATCAGGGTTAGGTTGATGGTTGAACTAGATGATCTTAAAGGTTCCTTCCAACCAAGACAATTCTATGATTCTATAATGGTCAGTCCCCATCTTCATGAACATATAAACATGAGAGCAATAAGAAATGTCTGTCTGCCTTGCTGATTTCTAGAGCATCTCAGGGGGAGTACGAGAGTGTTAGAGAAGATGACAACTTCCAAGTCTGTGGCAGGACTTCATAAGGATTTTTTTGCCTAAATTTAAGACTGCCTAAAAAAGGTTAGAGCTCGGTGTGCATGTGGAGTATCATGTGTGAACTTAGACCATATCTAGGGGCATGGCCACACATTTCCCTTAAATGCCCATGCAGTCTCCTTGCCTGGGGCTGGATGTCCAGCTAATGCTTCTTTTTATTTTATGAAAAACATACCCTATGTAGGGTAACATTGAGGTCTTCCAAGCATTAAGGCTTAGAAAAAAAAAACAACCCTCACCATGTTTACTTCAACTTTCCCTTTCTAAATTGCTTTGACAGCCCTGTGCTTTTCTAACTCGTTTCGGGGAATATCCAGTCTGCCATTGGAATTATTTGAATTGTACAGAAAGAAAGGAGGGCCTGTTTCCCTCCGAATTCCATATATTGTGTCGCTGGAGCTTTTCATGTTCCATAAACAATGCTCTCTTTTTCTAACCCTCTCCCCCTCCTGCCCGTAGCCTGACTTTCTATAATTTTCTTGACATGGACAACTCAGCATTTTTGTGAAAAGCTATGACTGATTTTCTGCAGCTTTACAAACAGGAGCTTGCTAGCGATTTCAAGAGGGTCAGGTAGTTTGATGCAAGCGAGATTGGGTGAGGTCTCTGGGACTTCAAACACGTCTCAGCAGTGCATCTGGTTGTGAATTATTGTTTTCCCTTAAAGCATTTATGATCTCCCATTGGCAAGTCTCCTCTCATAGCTAAGGAGACATTTAGAAAAAGGTTGGTATTTTAAAATGTCTTCTTAATCCCTGTAGATCTCTAGCCACGTACAAGCTAGCGGCTTCATTTTTCCACACACCACCCTTTTCTTAGTTAATAATCCGGTGAATAAATAACGCAAGAGAAATCTCAGGAGGTACTTAGAGTTGCAGGGGCTCTGGAGTTTAAGTTCATTTCAAGCTTCCTATGAGTCTCCTAATATTTGAATGGTGTTTCATGGTCTGTCTTTGGTCTTTGGTGACTCATGAAATTTGATCCCAGGAGAAAAATCACAGCCTAGGTAAGTAGCCATAGTAGACATTGCAAAAGCAGTAGTGCTTCTGTAGCTCTTCAGTGGCTTGATGCCTCAGTATTTTTTTTCTTTCTTTACCAGGAAAATGGATAATTTCCAGTTTTAATGACCCCGCATGGGAAAGATGAATAAGCAGTATTTGGGAAGGGTGTCTGATTGGTCACACCCTCGTCTGGCTGTGCTTGCTGGGGCACTTTGCATGGCATTTCTGGCATACTTTTGCAGTAGTGAAAGGGTTATTGCAGCATTTGATTTCAGCCTTATAAAGGCTTTAAAAGAAGTGCCAAGCAAGCCTCTGTAGTCCGGAGGCAGCAACACTGATCGTGTGCCATGTCACTAAGAGAAAAAAAAATCCCTTTCAGTGTTTGTGCTGAACATGAGTGTCACTTTAAAGCTCTAGGTTGCTTTTAAAACTGCCTTGCAGCCCGACAGCTTTGCGGTGGACCTGAGAGGTCTTGGGTTAATGTCATCTAATGCATTCTAATGGGTAGTCTAATTGTAACTGCCATTCCAGCTGTCCCTTGTGTGTTTAACTCATGTAAATGGAAAACACAGCTTTCCAATTTACTCTTCAGCTTGAAATATTATCTTCTCCTTAAGTAATGTGTTTTAATTGTCGAGGTAAGATATATATGTGGAAAGAGTGGGTGAGAGTATGAATATTGTATATAAATAGCAGGGCTTCTTAGCTTTTTCTTTTCTTCACCATTGACCTGCCTTTTCTCAGCTGACTGCTGACTAAACAGACACCGAACAGACCCCAGCTGATCCAGAGAGGGGATAAGAGAGCAGGTAGAGATATGCGGTCACCTACCCCAACTCCCTTCTGCTGCAAAGATGTCCAGATAGCTAGGCAGCACAACTCTGAAGGATGCACATGCCCACTTGATGTCAGTCTGGAGCGACTCTCCTGATTTACACTGGCAGAGAAGATCAAACCCCAGCTTACAAATTAGGTGGCAGAGACAAAAATATAAAAAAAAAATAAAAGGCAGAAGAAAAAAGAGAAAAGTCAGCAGACACTCGGAGGCCAGGAAAGGCTGCCAAACAAGCATTCCTGCCCTTGCTTAACGATTCTCCTCCACATACAACTGGCTGTGTATGTCTGGGAGCAGCCAGCATAGTGATCTATTCATAAAGGGCCAAATTCAGGAACCGACCTGCAAGGCTTTGAGTAACTGGCTGCACACGGGGAAGGTGGGGCGAAGGCTCAGAGGGGCTTCTTGGAGTTGTGCAGGACAAAAATCCCCTTCTTTCCAGCCAGCTGAAAAGCAGGCACACCAGCGTGAAAGAATGGTGTAGTGGTTAGGGCTTTAACCTGGGACTGGGGGCAGCAAGGAACAGATCTCTAGCCCATCAGAGACTAGGTCAAGTTTAACTTCTGGGTTATTTTCCGTCCCTCTCAGGACAGGGGAAATACAGCTCAGCTCTCTCTTGGCTTGATGTTGAAACCAGCTGGAGGCAGGGTTTTTCCCGGTCATCGGGAGAGGAGACATGAGGGGTGGATGTTGAGCTTGGTGTGTCCCTCAGTAGCCGTTAGAGAACAGCAGTTTTCTCAGAGCATCTTGGTTTGTAGTTTGCAGCAAGCAGGTAAAGATTAATACCCTCCTGAAATGCACTCTTGGCTCTTCTATCACCCGGCCAGTGCTCTCAAAATTAAGACAGGATTATTCCATTTAGTCATTCAGGAAGACGCATCTAAGCTTGGAAAGCAAAACAAAACCTAACCCCTGTTGGAATTTCACTGTGTGCACCTGGGCTGAACTTTCCAAGTCTTCCAAAAACCAGAAGATACAAACACTTCCAAAAAGACAAGCCCGAGAATGACCTTAAAAGCTCCCATCTATGGTTGCATGTCCTCTGACTGGAGCTGGAAGTAGCTAACAGGCAGACCACTGAATGGTTCTAAAACAGTGGCTATTAGACACAGAGGAACTGGCAGAGGAGTAACACAGTGACCTGACGTGCTTCTTGATTGCCCCTTTCTGCTGAGAGACAGAATCCCATCATCCCACAGGGGTAAGGAAGAACCTGGAGATGAGCTATGGAAGAATTCATCCACCTCCTTCCGTTTTATAAACATGAAAGGAAGTTAAAAGGAGAAGTATATAAAAACATGAATAATTTCAGAAGGCTTTGAATATACTGGTCTGGTTGAAATTGATTTAATGATAAAGATGAACTGCTGGATTTTCATGGATGCTTGATTTGAGGTAAAGAAGAGAGGTCCTGGTTCCAGCTCATTTATGTGAGGTAGGAACCACCATTCCTCACAGCTACCAGAGTGCTCCGTGTCTGCATGGAGAACAGAAGGCACTTCCTGACAATGGCCACCTTGTGCAGACTCAGAGGCAGCTTGTGCTGCCCAGGGCTCACGAGAGGAAGGGGGCAACCTGATGCCATTTATAGGTTAATTGAGACAAAGGGAGTGATGTTTAAATTTTCCTGTAATCTGCAGCTGCCTGGGTTCTTGTGAGGGACTTGGCATTGCTTAGAGTTCCTGTAGGGATCCTCTAATTCAGATACTGCCCCAAACCCACTACAGCCCTGAAGCAGAGAACAGGCAACATTTCAGAGCTATGATTTGGCTTTCCCTTCGCTTGACTGGTTGACCTGTGACATGTCCAGTCCCACCAGGGTGCGTCACGGAGAGAAACATTCATGGAGCACATAAACTACTGTCATCTAATGGAGATGCTGTTTCTTTATGCTGTTATGAAGGACTTCATTGAGACCTAGTCTTTGCTTGAGGCACCTGAGTTGGACAGGACAGAGGTTGTGAAGAAGAGAGGATACTTCTCATCTAGCCTTCTTTTTCAGTACAATGTCTCTTCTCATTACAGGCTGTGTGCTCTTAGCTTCACATCGTCCATCTTGCACCACGGGGAAAGAGCTTGCAACGCCACATATTTATGTGCCTTTGTTCAAGTCCTGGTATAAAATCCCACGTGTAATCCACAGCATTAGGTTACCCAAATAAAAATCCAAGGCAGAAGGTTATTACATGGAGAGAAGATTTGGGTTGAACTCTGCTTCATATATGCAGGAACGACGTGTGGCTTCTGGAATTGTATTTGTCTGGGTTTGCAAACTCCTGTGTTAGACATGGAGAAGTAGAGGTAATACCGTTGCGCTAACAGTTGGAGACAGAGGGGGGAGATTTGTGAATAGTTTGTTTATCTGAATAAACTGCAAATATACATATGTAGGCAAGGGAGAGATAGTTTCCTCCTTGTATGTGTTTCTTTTGAAGCAAGAATCTCTCTGCCTTTTTTTTTAAATCCTTGCTTAAATAAGACATGATCAGCAGTGAGAGATGACAGTACTGGGCATCCCCTACTGATTAGCGTGGTGAGGAAGAAACAGCCAAAGCCTTAAAATGTTCCAGCAGTTGTCGTATTCTACAAGAGACACCAACAGTGTATAGCTGGAAAACTGGTCCTTTTTAGAGTTGTACCCTCCCAAATTCATGTCCTCTGCACCCTCCCAAGATGCTCTCCTGGGATTTGCCTGAATAGGAGGAAACCAAACCACATCTAGACATGTAGTAGCTTTAATCTCTGGTCAAACGAGTAGGTTTTAGTGGCAACTGTATGGCAGAGGCACAAAGGGGTTTCATGCCCATGAAAATTTTCCAACTAGAAGCATGAGGTTTGAGATTCAAGCCTCTGACCATGTGCTGTCCTCATTGGGACCAGAGAAATGTCCCTTGGGAAGTACTGCACAACTCTAGGAGCAGGACTCAGCCTCAACCAGGACATTGGTGGGCTTTTAAAAGCTAAGGAAACATTGCCATGGTCTATAGCATTCAGCTACTGACTGTGTCAGGAGGATGGGAATTAAGTTGATTTCTGCACTTCTTTCAGTCCTTTAAGCACAAATTGAGGTGAGTTTGTATGTGATCTGAACTGGCCTGCCCTTATCCAGTGTTTTAGATACCCCTGGTAGTATCTTCTGGGTCAACTGTTGGTTGAAAAGAATGTTTTCAGGGAGCTTCAGCCCTATTTTTCCTGCCCTGCTTAACATCTAAAAAAGAAAGTAAATCTGATTTCTGTGACTTGTGAGCTATGTTTAGGAGAGCAGTTTTTGCATTTGGAGCTCATTCAGGAAATGCTTAATTTCTCCCGTTATTAGTGGTGTGTAATTGGTAACCAATCACAGTGGGGACACCTCTAATCTGATTAGTGAGCCATTCCTAAAAAGGGGTAGAAAGACCAACTGTGCATAACAGATATTTTTTTGCATGTGCTTGAACAGTGCTTCCACTATCTAAGTCCTTACATAGGCCAGGGAATATTGCTGCTCCCAGATCTCTTCTCATTGGTGCCCTCTTAACCTCTGAGGTAACCTCAGATCAGCATCTGAACGTGAAAATGCAGTTACCAGCTACTCCAAGTCTTTCCATGGAAAAACCTACTTGCTATTTAGCTCAATATTGGCTTTTCCACTTCTTTTTTTTTTTTTTTTCATGCATTTTAAGACAACATACTTTTGGGAAACAAAGGTGGTTGTGGCACTGAGTGGATGCTTCTCTGCGTTTCATCTACTGGCTGTCCCCATCCTACGTGTACGCAGGAGTTACCGTGTTTAAATGGCATTGCTTAGACCAGAGGGAGCTGGACATTTTTCCCAAATGCTGTCAACGCTTGGCCAGGGCACTGCAAAATTAATAAGGGAGACAAGTGAGACAAATGACAAGGCACAAATGCTTCAGAAAGTAATTTCTTTGGTGAAAGATCCTTGCGTATGTGCCTGGGCTAAACTGGTGTCTCTATGTGGTCTGTACCGAAATAGCTTTCATAGAATCATAGAATCACAGAATTGCCCAGGCCGGAAGGGACCTCCAAAGGTCATCTAGTCTGACCTCCCCGCAGTCAGCAGGGACCCCCCCAACTAGACCAGGTTGCCCAGGGCCTCGTCGAGCCTCTCCTTGAATATCTCCAGGGAAGGGGCCTCAACCACCTCCCTGGGCAACCTGTTCCAGTGCTCCACCACCCTCACAGTGAAGAACCCTCTCCTAATCTCCAGTCTCCAGTATCTTTCCCGATACTCATAGCTCTGGGAACCCACCTCCCTGATGCCAAGCTCCAGAGGGATTCAGACAGCCTGGACAATGAGGAGCTACTCTCAATTCTCTTGTATGGTACAGCATTTACTAGTACTTATCATCTTGTATTTAGACTGAGAGCTCTTTGTGAGAGCAGGTTTATCCCTAGATGGCAGTTGCTGTGTAAAACTACAGAGTAGCTGGGCTCCGTGGCACAGGCAGTACATAATATTGCATCTATACTGACAGATTTTACTTTTAAGAAGTTAGATTATCACAGGTATATGAGTAAATGTATAACCTTGACTCAGGGTTTGCACATGATGTACTTACCTACAAGGTAGACGGGCTGCTTCAACTCTGCAGGTTCTTTCAACGTTCTGCATTTCATGTCCCTAAGGTATGTCAGGCTCTGCCAGGTTTTAGCTCTGGATGATATGAAATTCAGGAGTCGGTTACTAACAGCTACAGCTCGGTTGCGCATGTACACAGAGAAACACACATGCTGAGGGAAACTAGAAAAACAGATCTACAAAAGAAGCTATTTATCCCACTCTTTGTTTTCCTCCTTCGGCGTGTGAGCACAGCTGGGAATCTTGCTTGGCTGGGTGTTTGCAAGGGGGCAGATGGTTCATGCAAAGCTTTCTGCCGAAGGCGAGCTGGGAGTTCAGATCATGACTCCTCCACAGAGGTAACTCAGTGTGAGGAGCAGAGCTGGACTGACCTCACAACATGAGAAAATGAGGCTCAGTAAGTGATTTGGCTAAGAAAAATGGCAGAAGAAAAGAAACTAAAGAAAGCCTCTTCTGAGAGGGGGGAGTTTCAGTGGTCTATTTTCTGCTGATCATTAGAAGATTAACTGCCAGTCATGTTCCCAGTTAGGCACTCTCAGAGATTATTTGATCTTGAGCAGCAGGTTTATTTGCCTAATTTATTGTTGCTCTTAGACTTTTAAGCTCAAATATAAATTAAAGGCTTTTGTTCTGTGCAATTTAAAAGCATGACCAGGATGGGGAGCCCAATATTTGGCTTGGCTTCATGTTCTGAGATGTATTTCAAGAGCTTCTGGGCATTACTAGGATGGGCTTGGGGTTGATGTTTGTTTTCTGAAGTATTTTGGTGCTTAATGTTTCTGCATTAAGAAGAAAAGTCAGTGCCAGCTGTTAAGCACTGAGGAAGAGCAATTGTTTTAAGGAGCCTGTTAGGCAAGCCACTTGTTGGAGGACAACTTATAAAACAGGAAAAAGTTAGAAGCGGTATTGTTATCATAGATACTTTCTGTAAGCATTAAGGATAATACTACAATTTAGAAAGAAACTTCCAAAGAGGTGGTGAGTACACAAAACCTAGTGAGGTACAGTTAGAAGATCTGCTGATTATCCTCTAAGATGGCTCAGAATGTATCTGCATTCAAGAAATCGTGAATCATTCAATAAGGTTAATAAATGTATGGGGAATGTGAAAAGGCTGGCCCTCAGGACCAGCTAAGAGAAAAATATCTACAGCAAAACAAAGAGTGAGTGGAATCCATGCTGAAGGAAGAGAAACAAGAATAAAAAGTCTTTCTCAAACCTTATAAAAATTAAATTCGGCTGAATCAATGTTCAATGCAAAATGGAAATGGGCACCATTAAGTAAGTTTGATTTCGATGACAGATCCTTAGTTCTTTTTCAGAGATCCCAACATTGAAACAGGGAGGACCTTATTTCATATGTAATACTGTCTTGGATGGAGGTATTGTGGGTCTGCTGTATCAAGTGCTGGCTTGGGACTTCACTGTTTCATCATAGTTCATCATTGTCCTTGGTGTGCTGGCTGACCAGGGCAAGTCATTTCCAAATTTTGAATGCTTACTGAGAAACAGTCTGAATTTTTATGGACAGTATTTATACCCCCATTATGTGGGGAGATGGTGGGCAAGGAGATCATGGCTTCAAATAATTTCCACCCAAGTGCCTCTGCAGCACAATGCCTGCCAGATTTGCCAAGCTCTTCAGAGTCCTGTGCCTCTTCTCTCTTTGAAGCTAGTCAAGATATCCTATCCCTCAAAAAAGATACATTTGGGATGTCAGTAATTGGAATATATTGTTCTTGGCCCACAGGGAGTCTGACAGCAGCTCTACCTTAAATACAGTGATCAGCCTGCAAAAGCCAACAAAATCCCACAGACCAAGTGATAACAACTGTTTCACTTTCTTAAATCTCGCAGTAATCTGAGGGATGAATGAACTTCGTAGCTGAGAATTGCTCTTAAGTACAATTTACTGGGGTTTGTTTTTTAATACCCACATTTATTACAATTTTTTTTTTTTTTAGAAAGTCTTTTCACAAGATTTGCCAAAGAACATAAAGGTTTGTCGTAACGGATCAGATCACTTATCCTTATAAATCCTGTACCCCATATCTGCCAGTGATGACTTGGCTCAGCTTGAGAATCAGCTTGTACAGTACAGCTGGGTGCAGACATGGCTTTATTAGAGGGCTAAAAGCCTCCATCCTTCCATCTCCTGTTATACTGACCATGGTGGCCCGGTGCTGGCATCCCCTTCTTGATATTATCAAGGCTGCACTGCCTCTGGTTGGGAAAGGCTCAGAGGCAGCAAGTAGCCTCCAGAGAAGCACGGAGGCACCTTTGTGCTGAAAAGCTGTCCTCTGACCAGGTAAGCAAGACTGGCCTTTCCTTTTCTTTCGTAGTGCTCAAAACTTCAAGGGAATTTGATGTAAAGTTTTTTGTACCATGGGTCAAGTTGTTTTGGAGGTTGGAATGGTGGGAAAGAGGAAAAATCGGAAATGTGGTGTGTGGATCACAACCATGCACAGCAACTGCTAAAAATAATAGGATGGGTCTTGTTTTCTGGGTAATCTAGAGTAAAAACAGAGATTGAGTAAGAACTTCATCAGTAATCAATGGCTTTGAGCTGTTTCTTTTGTGCGTTGGTGCCACAGATGCTTCCTCCACTTCCTAGAGATGAAGCTGTGGCCACTAAAAGGAGGTTTCATGCATAAGCTGAAGGGACAACCTCATGCTACTGTTCCTAAAGCTGCATAAAGCCTGAAAGCCATTTCTGCACTAGGATTATTTAGACACTTGGGTTTTTTCCTTGCCTGTTACAGAGCTATAACATTATAGAAAACTAAGATTCCTGTTGCAGCAAGGGACTATCTAAATCCATCTATCCTGGGACAGTCAGTGCTGTGCAAGCCAGTGGGTGAAATACTGTTCTGAGGGAAGAAGTCCAGCTGCTCTCTGCCGTGTAACCTTGGGCCAGTTGTGCTTAGTTTCCCTTTTCACCTTGTCAGGCTTTAACCATGTGCCACAAGACAGTGGTGCCTTTTAAAGGAAGAGGCTCAGCCTGCTATGATGGAGAGAAAAGAAAAAATTGAAAACCATCATGTTTTGGATAGGAAAAAATATTCCAGTTGTGATCTACTGTTGCGTGCATAGGTCAGGGAAGGATTACCCTGTGGTTAAGGAAGAGGATTGTATCAAGGGACAAGTTCTGTTCCCAGCCCAGCCACAGACTTCCTTTCGGACCCTAACACTTAATTCTTTGTGACTTTGTTTACTCACCTGTCTGATGGGAATAATACCGCCTACATCAGAGGCAAGTTGTGCTACTCTATGTTGATGCACGTGGTGTTAGTTAGGAACATTAAAATGCTTTGTGATCCACGGATTTTAAAAAAATGCAGTGTAAGTGGTCAGGGCTGTTACTTGAGATTTTAGTTCCAGACACTGTCACAAGTCAAAATATCTCCTTTTATTTCTTACTATAGAGGGCTGTAAAAAATCCAGTGAGCATAAGGTTGCATTTCAGAAAGCAAGTGCAACTTTTGGACAGCCCAACTAAAATCTAGTTTCATTTTTAAGCTTTGTATAAGTTCTAGTTTCCATAACTACTTTTTATGTTACTTTTATTTTATATTTACTGGCAAAATGCTCCTTTGAGTTTGTTAGTCTTAGATATCCATTGTCCAGTACCATTAGCTTCCATGTTTGGTATGTCAAGTTTTATATTATATCTCCCTTGGCTTTAGAGAACTAAATTATTCCTGTGCACATTACTCAGCTGAAATTTGGAAGGAGCTTCAGATCTTTTTTTTTCTTTTTTTTTTATTTTCTTTAAAGTCTGGTTTTGTCACGGGCTTCAGTAGCTCACTGAAAAATCCTTTAAGGAAGACACAAAACAAGAAGGTGCAAGCCTCAATTCACTAATCCTGTCTGATCTCAAGCTGTCTGACACTTGAGGTCAGCCACAGAATATGATTTTATTCAGGAGACTTCCTATTGTATAAAAGGCACAAGTTTTATATAGTGTATAAAAGTGTATATATAAAAAAGACTTCAGAGTAGGTTGCCTGAGGTCATTAGGAAGGATGTCGCTTCCAGAATGGCCACCAATTTAAACAGCCTGACAGGTTTATAGTGGAGAGCAAGCCCCTTGCCCTCAATAGCAGTAGAGTATTAAATTGCAGCTCCATCAGTCGAGGTCTTCATCCAGCCATGCCTTAAGACCAATAAGTCCTTTATGGTGTGTGATGAGACAACTGAACTATCGGGTGGGCAGGCCAGCCTGTCTCACAGGGCCACCAAGGCAACCACTCATGAGCCTGTCGTGGGTGGTTAGGCAAGCCCAGAGCTGGGGAGAAAGAGTCATGGTCCAGCTGAGGTTGTCTTGAGCCATGGCGAATATTGCAGCCCTGACAGAACTAAGCTGATGCAAGTCATACGATGCCTCACCAGCGTATTAGAGAAGAGTTGGGTAGGGAATGATTAGTAGGGAAGCCAGGGGTGCTGTAGTGTCCCTCTCTGCTGGGATGTGGCCATTGCAGTAGGCATTCATCCCCTATTCACCACTTCTCTGCTGGCACCCTCAGTTCAGCTCATAAGCCTAGGGACTAACATTCTACCGTAAGTTGCCTTACATTTAGGCAAGAAAGAAGGGGATCTAAATATGCTGAACATATTGGGGATAAGAAAGATTGCCACAGGTTTGTGTAGAAACTGAGGGCCAAGGATCAAGTCCTCTTTCTCATCCTATTTTTTCCCTTTCAGAAGAAAGCATACGAAGAATGCTGGAGAGCAAGGATTTGGTACTCAGTGTAAGAGGCAGCCTTGTACTCCAAGAGTAGAAGTATCACAACCATGTCATTCGGGCAGGGAAAGCCCTGAACATCATTGTTTGTTGCACATTATAACAAGCTGCTTGTTTACTACCAAAAAAAAAAAAATAGCCCAGTTCCATTTGATTTGAGATCAAGACAAGCAGTAACCTTGGCAAGCTTCATCTGCTATGGGCTTCCACCCACCTTTCATCAAAGAAGCTTAATCTTAAAGCCCAGTAGGAAGGGAGCTTTGTATCTTCCTTTTAGTCAGACAGAAATAAGCATAGGGCAAGGAAGAAGGAGCAAAAGGAGCAGCTCCGCAGACAGTCTCTTCTCCCAGCTTCTTCCTCCTTGTCCTTGAGAACACGAGGAGAACTTTTGTGCTCAGAAGAAAAGAGTCTTGCTTCCTCCCCTCGTTATCTTGCTCTAGTTCTATAGAGTTCTGTTGGCTTATTTATACACATAACCCAGTTTAAGGACTTAAGAAAGCTTTCTCCCCCAGTACTATCTTAGGAGCCTTAAGGCTAATTTCCTCTCATTAGCCCTCCATACCTTCCCGGTATCATTTACCAGATCTGTAGATAAATACTCATGGTAGAGGGCTAGCTAAGAAATCTCTGTGCAATAGGTAGAATAAAATGTACAAAAGAGAATAACTAGAGAAAAAGGTAAATAAAGAAAAGAAGAAAAATATAGAGACAACAGTCACGGAGAGCCACCTAAAGCACCTCCTGTAAGTGAGCACTCACTTTTTTTTTTTCCTAGCTGAATCGGACCCCCAAAGTCCAAGCAATCCCCAGCCATTCATTTTTATACTTCTTCTGGATGCGTCATTCACCCCAGGTGAGGGTTTAAGTATACCTTCCTCACAGGCAGGCTGTTTGCATCTTCATTGAAGAGAAATACCTGCATAGGGCTTAGTTTGCTATCAGTTGTGTTTATGCTTGCTATGTTAACTATCAGAGGGCTAGGAAGGAGAGGTATCCTGCTTGCTTTCTCTAAAAATGACTTCCTAATACTTGATTTTCTGTTACAGAGGTAATCTCTGCAATTACTGCCACATTGGATAAAAAGTAGAACATACTGATAGTGGCGATATGTTAAAAAATGATGTATCAGAAAGAGAAGTAGGTATATGTGCTTGAACTGTGTAGGCTATAGGGCGTGACTTGATTTATGTAAAGAGGATGTTAGCTACAAAAGCTGTTGCAAAAACTTAGTTTGAGACTCCAATGTCTTTTTCACATCCTGGTCTAAACCCCAGATTTTGTTTTAGTACTTTATATAAATCCTTATTCCAATACTAAGATATTTAGCTTTTGTTCTTCTGTTAAATTGGATGTTTTCCTGGATGTGAAATCAACATTTCTGGGTGAATGTGTTGATCCTTCTCCACCTCTTTAGCTATCTCTGGGGTCTGTAAGTAGGGCTCACAACATCTTCCACCTCAGCAATCACAGGGGTCCTTTGCTGGTCCAGGATGTTGCTGGGATTTCATACCACTGTTATCTGTTGCCTGTGCAAAATTAGTCAAGGCCACTTGCCTACTGCCTTTGTATGTGAGAGACGCTTCCTCAGGAGTGGAGACAGGAAAACTGGGGGGGACTGGGGGTGGTGAGAGGGAGCAGGGGTCCATCCCTGTGGTGCACGCGTCTGGATGCGGAGGAAAGAGATGAGGGGAGGGGGAAGGCATAGTTTATTGTGCTAAAGGGAAACAGAGAGGACATTCTGCCGGTGCTTATTGACACAAGCCTCGGCAGTGACTCCGGGCTTCCCCGCCGGCTGTGAGTGACGGGCAGAACAGGCCGCTGCCTTGTTCGGTGGGACTTTGTGCAGACAGACTTCTCGTGGAGGGATGGATCCTCCTCGGGGAGCTGGTGAGAGGACAGGAATACAGGATCCTTCAGCTGAAAGTCTTCCTTCAGGGGACAGACATGTTAGAAAGGCTACAACTATTAAATTAGGGGCATCTTCCACAAGGAGCCTCCTTTGAATTCTCCTCAAACCCAACTGTTCCGGTGCTCAAAAGTAAGAGCTGCTTCTGTCTGAAATGACCACATGGGGCACATCCAGCCTCAAGCTCACGTCCATGACCAGTGTCCCCAGCATCCAGGCTGCCTCCTCTTGGCCAAGGCTGTTCCTGGTTAGGGGTGACAGGGATGGATTTCCCAGCAGAGCAGCTCAGGCACAAGGCAGAAAGTGGCTCATCCACAACGTGCCATTTTGGTCTGTGAGCTGGTCCTGTCCAGGCTGCCCGTGAGGGCTGAGCCCCTTCAGGGGACCTGAACCTGAGCCATGGATGCAGCGCATCCTTGGTGCGTGCTGTGCCCTGGAAATACAGCCAGAGAGTGCTGTTGTTCATTTAATTGTAATTTAGGTAAGGATTTGTATTTTTATTCTCGGAAAGGCCCCCAGAAGGACCCTATGTGCCCTGGCAATTTATCTTTCCCATCATGAACAATAAACGTGCAGTTATAGTTTGAGGAGTGTGTATGAAAATCTTACTGTGGTTGGCTGAGGGAGAGAAATCAAAGCACGACAGGAGCCAGCTCTTGCATTATTGTAGGTGTTTCCCTCGAGTAAATGTCTTCTGCTGAATGGCTGGAAGACCAAATCGGACTGGTTTGGCTCTAGATGCACATGCACGCATATCTTGACAGAAAGAAGGGAAAAGAGGGAGCATTTATATATGAATGATCATGCATAAAATATGTAGTGAGATGCAGAAAGACAGGTAGTTAAGGAAGCCAAGGTGAAGGGGAAAAAAAAATGTAGGAAAAAGCACTTGCTGCGGCATTGACCAGTGTTCAGGACTGTATTAATTAGCTAGTGCTAAAAGGAAGTGCAGCTGAACGAGATGTAGATCAGCTGGAACTTGCAGGAAAGGTTTTGCCATTAAGAGTGGTACTTTTCTGGACTTTTCTGGCTGGGCAGGGATACTTGGAGGTGTAAGGAGCTCTGGTTACAGGTCTTTGTGTGTGGGAAGGTTTGTACATTCAACTCAAAGGACCATTAATCAACAAGTCCAATCCCTTGTTTATCACAGGTCATTGAGAGTGGCAGCTCGTTATTCCAGTGGAGAAAGCTGTAGTAGCTGGGTGGCCGAAGCATATTTTCCAGAGAGTTGGCCAGTCTTGGTTTTGAAGAGATGAAAGGATGATCGACCTTTTCTCTTGGGAACTGAATTGTTAATTGCACCCTCCCTTTCAAATTTGCATCTATGATGCTTGTCCAGATTTTGCAGGCATGAGAAGCTGTGGCGTGGCTTTTTAAGGGGACCTCAGGCCGGCAAAGGCAGGATGAGAGCAGCTGAGGGCATGGCAAATTTCCTTCATGGTGGAAAAATACAGGCAGCTGACTTTCAAGGAGAAACGTTCCTTTACTAGAGGTAAACTCGGGTGCTGCCATCCCTGTGAACTTCAGCTGTGTGCATTAGGACAAATAAATATATTGCTCTGCCAAGGTCTGGGCTAATTGAGGGAATGCCCAATGTTGTTAGCTGACCCTGAGGGAACACAAGTCCCTTCAGAGCAGCAGCGTGCTATAAGTATTTGAGATCTGGAGTAACTGAGGTTTTGCTGTGGCCAACTTGGAGCTTATGAGTGTGCTAAAAAGTCACGCTGAAGCCACAGACATGTAGAGAAAAACCCATTGTATCAAAATTGTGGTTAGACAGGACAGTCAGTGAAGGTCAGTGGAACACAAAGCAAATACTGTGTACAGGAGAAAAAAAAAAACATGATGTTTTCTGGCACTGTGAAACTGAGACCAAGGTGTTTGTTTATGGAGAGAGCTATTTGCAAACAGGGAAACGCTGCCAGTGATACAAGAAGCTTTTCTGATGGATAGCAGGTGCTCCTCAGACCCGTGTGGAGAAAGCAGCAACTAGGAGGACGTTTGTTTCTGGACATCGTGAACTAATAGAAAACAAACAAGTTTCCAGGTCTGTAGGAAGCAGCAGGAAAACAGATTACTGCACAGGTTGGAGCCACCTGATGTTGGGTATTTACTCGAGGCATCCAGTGATTGTGCAGTGAGAACATATGTGTACAGGGAGTTGTGTAATGGCCATGGGCATGATCTTCAGCTGGAAAAAAGCTGCAGAGCAAGGATGTTTAGAAGGACTTCTCTGGGTGTGGATGTCAGGGTCATGACTCTTCCAGTGCTCTGTGTCCAGCACACCAAACAAATTTTGGCTAATTATGGGTGCTTCACGCTCTACTGCTTCACAACTGATTTTTTTCCTTGCACAGGGAATATCAGCATTTCTAAGTAACTTTCCTAATAAGAGAAAGAATTCACAATACTTACTAAGGAGGTGGAAGATGCAGTGAAATGAAAATTTGAGGAGAGTTTTGAGTTAGACAAGTCATTCTCAGTATATTGAACCTCAGTAAAACACTTAGATTTGACAGACAACAATCCCTAATGAAACATGCCAGTCTGCTGGGACTAGTAGATTTGGAACGATTTTAGTTTCAGTGTTGCGGATAGGAAAAATAAATTTTAAAAATGTGCAATTTGGAAATTTATGTTTTTCCTGCTTACTTACACTAGGTGAGAATTTGGCTCAGACAGCAGGTCACCGTCTGGTCTTATGGGGGATTTAGGACTGAGAGTCTCAGAGTACTGGACATATTTGAATTGAGGCCACTCGTAGCCTAAACCTTGAATCCAGTAGTGCTTTGCAGCTGCAGATAAGGATGAGGTCATACACCAGATTGTGGTCTCCACAATACATCATTACCAGGATAATCACATCTGCAAGGAGGACTGTTAGCGTCATGCATTATTGAATGAGATCAGGTACTTGTATTTCTGAAATAAGTCCAAGACTGTGTAATTTGCCTGCTTATTAGGCAGGCAAAGAGACCTGAGGCTGCCAAGAGACCATTACCAGGAGTTATGTGAATTGACAGGGAAGGCTAAGAGGACAGTTTGAACCCTGTGATGGACAGGCATAGATTTTGCAGCCAGTGGGCTATCGGTCTAGTTAAAAAATCCCATTTCTTGTGCATTCGCTGTATCTTTTTCTTTCCTTAATTGCCTGATTTCTAAAAACAGCTATCTCCAATACTGACATTAAGGATCAAATCCAACTGGTTTAATTGGATGCTGTTCATTTAAGAGACACAGTTTTGGTCCTGAGAGAATTTCAGGTTTTAAAATTTCCGCTCCGATATTTGGCGTCACTGGGGTATGTCTAGATGGAGGCAAACTCACTTTGTCACTGCTGAACAGATGCAGGCTCTTCTGCCTGCATTCGTCCTGGACAGACATTGTATAGGAATATTAACTCCACTGTGAGCCTGAGACAATGTGTGATGCCTTTCAGCATGGTACGCCCAGCTATGTACTCGCAGCCAGCATTTGTTTTGGGGCTGGCTCATTTCTAGCCAGTTTGGAGCATAAAGTTAAGTGCAAGACCACATCTGCTGGCAAATTCCATCTAGACATACCCAGAGACAACTATATTTCAGAGACTGTGACGCTGCAGTCTGAAAAATAGCGTTTGGGATTTATTCTTTATACCAGCCATACAAAGGATAACGGAGACCGGAGCAGGGAGACTGAAAATTGGATGCCCAAGCTTAGTCATTTGAAGTGAAGCCTGCCAGAAATGGCCAGTTGTACTGGCTGTTTCAGCTGTAATGGATAATTTGAATCCTTTTTAGAGAAGTCTTGAATTTTATTTTATTTTTCAGGCTGATTCCCAGCACTTCTTTCAAGTCTGGACTTCTGAGGCATCCTGAAGGGAGCACTTCAAAATGACTAGACTCTTTTCAGGAATGTAGTTCTAAAATCCATCCTGTGGGTCCTAAATGAGTTTTATAATCCATAAAGAGCTCTCATCCAGCCTTCTGTGTAACTGGTGAGCCTTACTCAGGAATTAAGCCCGATGCTTCTTTTTGAGCTATAGCAGAGTCTATGAAAGGCTGCAGCCTTGATTTGAAAGACTTTGCTAGAAGGAGGATGTACCCTGGTTCCAGGGACAGCAGTGACACCTTTGATCTCCTCTACTTCCTTCTCCTGGCAAGTTGCAGTTGTGACATTTGGTGTCTCACCAGAGTCTCAAACTATAGGTTTTTGGGAGCTGTTTTGTGGCCTGGGGGAGGGGTGGCATATGGAACAAATGTTCTGCATTCAATTCCTCCCCTGGGCTTCAGTGCAGGCTCAGCACACTAGCAGATCTAGACAAAGGAACATGGTATTTCTGAATTTTGGGATTTGAAAAACTATTAAAGTAATTTTCCCACTATAATGTACAAGAATTCTTGAAGCAAAAATAAGTTCCTGTCTCTGCCACTTACCCAGAGCTTTAGAGATGCAATCAACCCAGCAGTCATCCCCTCGCCAGAAATAAAAATATCCATGGTGGGGTTTTATTTCCTTCTTCTGGAGACCTGGGATACGCAACACATGATTTGGTGCTGCTGACATCTGGCAGCATCGTTCCTATTTACTGTAAACACGAGTCATCGCCCATGGAGTATTTTATTGCTTGTGGTTTCCATCTTGTTGTATGCAGCAATTATGCACATGGCGCAATCTTTCCATGTCAATAAAAATGTTTCATTCTCAGCAAGGAACATACGAATAAACCCAGCAATTCTTATGGGCTACTGTGCTGAGTTAAATGGGATGTGCTGGGGTGGAGCACTGCAGGGGGCTCGGCGTGGAGGGCAGGGTGGCTTTCTCCTCCAGGGTCACTAGGTGGGACTCACGGGCTCAGGGGCAGGGGGACTGAAAGTTGGTGTGAGCGATTGCTTCTCCAGCCTGTGGCCTCACAGCTTTTGTTTGCTTTGTTGGCAAAATGTTGTGCGGCAGGATGCCTTGTGAGTGCTGCAGGAGACTTTCCTTCATGCTAATTTCTGTTTCTGTCTTCATAATATTTTTTTTCTGGTTATCCAGGAGTTTAGAGATGTTTTCAGTGAAGGATTCATGAGAGAATCTTCAAAGGGGACCACAGCCAGGGGAAAATCATAAGCATGAGTGGAAAAGTAGTGTTTTAAATTAGTGTGAAAGCTTGGGGGAAGTCACTTAGGCCCACATCCACAAGTTGATTTAAGCCTCTTATTCCTGCTTAGGTGCCCAGCTTTCCCTTTGGAGTTAGACATCTGAAGGTCTTTATGATAAAGCACTTCCCACTCCATTCTTCCCTTGGCTTCTTGGGAAACCAAGTACAATGTTTGGTGGGAGCAGGAGGGCATTTGTCTGGGGCTCCAGACAGTGGGGCTAGTCTTAGCAAGTCATCCAGCCTCTCTCTGCAGTCACTGGGGAGGGACAGGCCCTGCTGGTGGGTGACTCATCTCCGCAGGAGATAGGTGTCTGAGACAGGTGGGATGAATCGCTCCCTGGAGGTGCCAGCCTCTCTCCACTGGCTGTCAATGGAGCCTAGCCAAAGAGTTAAGACTAGGCGCCTAAGTTTTAGGCAGCTAATGGTATGGGAGGTGAATTTCACCCCCAGGAACTTCGGGTGGAATTTAAGCTGTCTGAAAATGACAGTTGTGCAAGCAATAATAAACAGTCTGTAGTTCCACGTCTGGAATCTCCTTATAAACAGGGGCATGCAAATCAATTAGATAAAAATCTGAACATTTCTGAATCTCCTGCCCAAACTTGAACAGAATCTTCTCTTGGATTTGATGAAAAACCCCTTCATTCTCCAAACTACATATATATATTTCTTGTTCTGCAACACAAGCAACCTTCTTCTTGTTTCACACAGGGATGAGGATGCAGGAGCCTTGTGTTGCTCTCAGAGCATCTCATTTCTGGACATCCCTGACTTGACCAGGGTGGTGGGAGACGGTGCTGGGAACCTTCTGGGAAGAGCCCAGAGATCACACTGGGCATGATTTCTGGCTCAGTGCTGCTGATCGAAGTGTTCCAGATAAGCTGAGATGCAGATAAGCATCCCAACTCCTGAGTGCTTATCCAAACCAAACCTTTCAACATTTATCCACCCTGACTGTACATGACTTTGCCCTTAGCAACGGAGATTACACCCACTTTTTTTCTTCTCCATTTCCAGCGCAGGAGCAAGAACCTACTTGAAGACAAGTAAAACACCTTAGGCTTTTAGGTTCCCACACCTTCTTTTTCAGAAACTAGTCTGATTATGTATTCATTTCTCATTGTAGTCACTACCTGAGAAACTGCAAATTCAGGTAGGGGTGCTGGGCAGCTCGTTGTGAAGGCAAGTGCTCCCTAACTCTACTGGAAAGGGTGGGTTGCCCAGGGCATGTGGGTCTCACTTTCATCAGCATCAGTTAACATTTACTCTCGGGGACGGGACTGTAGGGTCATGGTACCTGCCTTTGTCTGATGTGCCTTGGTTCTACTAGCTGCCTATGAATGGGAGAATTTTATTTATTTGTTAATTTATTATTTTTCATCTTCCCTTCTAATCTTGAATGTTTTATCGGTCTTGGATTTTTCCCCTCTTTCTCTTGAATCCCCGTAGAGAAGAGAATAGAAGTGACCCCATCCATTGCCCGCTTCGGTGTCTTAAAAATGCTCAGGTGCCTTGTGGCTGTATCTTAACCAGGGTAAAACCAGTGTCTGATGTTGGGTCAGGAATAACTTTTCTCTAAAAGTTAGACTGACAGAAACCAGTCTTTTCCTTCTGTTTTTGTGTTTCCTAAGTAGCATGGAGTATGGGCCACTTTCTCTGACCAGTAGGCATTATCGCCTAACAAATTACCTGTTCTTGCAGGGACTTAGGGTTTCTTCTTTCTGCCTGTAACACATTGTATTTTTTTGTGGCTTTTGGTTTTTCAAATTAAAGATTTTAAGTTGCTATAGATTACGTGGAAGTGTTCTGTGGCTTGTGGTGTGTAGAGTTATGTGGAGTCAAGTTTGGTGGACCTTTCTGAATAAATGTTGTTATACATTGACTGCGAGGGGCTGCGTGTGATGAACCAGGAGGTTTCTGTGTTTGAGTCCAGGGGTTCTTTGGCTTCTCCATTCATTTGGGCACATACAAGTAAATGTTACTGCACTTTCTTTCAAAAACTGCCTTAATCTTTATATTTATGGGGAATTCAAACTATCCAGAGGTGCTAACTCACCATGCAGCCTTAGACATTCATGTTCCCTCATTCGTTATTCATAGATCAAGCAACTCATTGGCAACGGTATAAGAAGCTTCAGTTCTTACCTGGAAGGTCACCTCTGAAAAGAGGCCTTTCTTCTCCCACGTATCTCTCCCCTCAGCCTTTCCGTTAGGGAGGACTGGGCCAAGAACACATTTTTTTGCACAGAAAACTGAAATAAAAGCAGTTATGCTCATAGAAAAAGATAGTTTTATTTATTAAGAAGTGGAAAATATAAGTTGGGTGTATGTATACATATTATATGGTAAATACTAAAAAAGGTTTAATTCTACACTCTCCTCCCCCCTTTTCCTTTACAATAAATATTCTGGTTTCAGTGCCTTTTTTGATGGATTGGACAATTCTGATGTAAACGATTTATTTTAATCCCATGAAGTGTTAATTTTTGACAAAACCCCCACTTTTCATCAAACTTATTTTGATTAAAAACATTTCAGCTCGCCCTACTGTCAAGACTCCAGGCACAGATGCTAATTGGTATAAATTGTGGCATGAATGTGTATGCACAACAGCTTATTTCCTGGAATCCTTTGAATGGGCATCAGATGGAAAAAATTTTGAGCACTAGTGATGTGACCTGCATTCGACCATGGTATCTAGAACCACTGGGTCCATATCCTATGAGTTGCTCAGGTTTGGCTATATTTACTTTTAAAATATTGAAACAGTTTTCTGAGTAAATGAAAACTCTCACTGGCAGAATGTGGTGAAATATACATGAAAATTAGAATCTTGGACATATAACTTAAAAATATTAATTTAAAGTACAAGTGAGTGTTTTGTTTCGCTTTTCCTGAGAAATAAGACAAAACACGCCCAGAGAGGTTAAAGAGGGAAGGTATGAAGAACATTTACAATGACAGTATGAAAAATATGACTGGTTTTCTCCTGGCCTGTGGATTGGGTTGGAGGAGCCCTCTGGAGGTCTCTAATCCAGCTTCTTGTTCAGAACAGGACTAACTTCAAAGTCAGGTCTGGTTGCTCAGAGCCTGGGCCAGCTGTGGTTTGGAAATCTGCAAGGAGGGATTTGACAAGGACCACTCTGGGCCCCTCTTCTAGTGTGGGACCACTCTCCCGGTGAACATTGTTGTTTCCCGATATCTGATTGCAACCTGCCTTGTGCTATTTGTGTCCATTGCCTTTTGTCATTTTTTCCAGGCACCTCTGGAACGGGCTCATTTCCATCTTCTCTATAACCCCTTTCTAGGCAGCCGTTAACTCTCTCCCTTTGCCTTTGCTTCTGAGTACTCAACTAAGAAACCTTTTAAAAAATCTCACTGAAGTACCTTGTATTGGTTTAAAAAAATTCAAACTCCAAACACAACTTATTAAACAGCACTGCCAGTTTTATCAGTAATTTCCAGAAGAGCAGAGTTAGCGCAATAGTAAATCCTTTCATGAGTCCATTTCTTCATGTTTTTCATGCACTTTCCAAACCAAAAAAAGGTTAAATGCTCCCTAATACGCATCCTGACCAAACAGAAGTTCTGGCCTCTCTAAGCTGTGACCTCTAAGGGCACTATTTGCAAAAACAAAACTGTCAGATCAGAGATAGTAGGTGTTGATAAACATTAGTGGGCAAGTGGCTGTGGAGACATTGGCCACATCTACCTCTCAGAAGTTTTGGTTTCAGGAAACTCACTTGAGTTGCTGTCTCGCGAATGACAACAAAATGAGACCTTTTGGAAGTCAACCATCCCCTTCTTCTGGTGACAAACTTGCAGAACCCAAACACACTCTTGGGTCTGTGTATGGAAAATATGTAGGGCACTCCAGCACTTGTGAGGTTGCTTCAGCAAGGGGAACCTAACCAGCCCAGCCAGACGCTTGTACAGATGTGGGAGGTTGGTGGGTGGTGATGTTTACCCATTTGGCATATGGTGCTGTGGTATGGCTGCATTTTTATGTGTGTATCTTCTCTGTGTAGACTTCACCCTTCTACTCTGAGCGTACAGGAGCAGTTCCTCTGCTGGCATATGTGCCTACAAGCCCCAAGGAAGTCAGCTGGGAACTTACCCTAATATTTTCCATTGTCTCCCCATGGGGTAAGAGCAACTCTTTCCTAGGTATAAAATTATGAGTGTTGAGGAGTGCTTAGGTACTTGGAAAAGCTAAAAATGGCCTTCTCAAGTGCAGCTGGATGGTGGTCAGACAGATCTATTTTTACTTGACTTGCGTTTGCACAGAGGCATCCATGCACGACTTTCTGTTGTTCCTGGAGTCTTTCAAGCATATGGTAAATAGAGTTTCAATGGGTTGGAACCTATTGCTTCAGGAAATGTTGTTACAAATTGTTTTTCCACTGCAGTGCATTGAGGGTTTTTCATGCCACCCTCAGCATATGCTCTGAAATCCAAGTGGTCTCCAGAAGGGAGTGGCCAAGAGGTTTTGAGGCGATGTGAAACCTATTAGGCTTGCAGAGAAAGCAGTAAAAGCATCACAAAAACATGTCAGAGTGTAGAAAAGTAGGGGCTGTTACTCAGAATGCAGTGAAACCATGTTTCCCTAACTAGATTAGTTTACATCTTGTGGTATATAAAGAAATAAAAATTACTTAGATTGCAATAAGCCATGTTTTTCTAACTAAATAGATTGGCTTACATTTTGTGGCAGAGGGGAAAAAACGTTGATTAAGAGACTCTTTGAGTCTTTTTAAGTCCCACTTGCCAGACTGGATTTCTGATGCCTCTGTTGTTTAGTGATAATCTTTGGCTATAGCTGTCTTTCATGCACCTTCTTTTTGTCTAGGTCTTCTTCTTAGATGCTTATAAACAGAAGTTGTCCATAAACCCCTATGGGCAAAGTATATTTTTCTTTACTGATCACTCTTCATCCATTACAACTGTTCTCCATCTCTCTTGAACCTCTGCCTCACAGGAAGCTTTCTATTATGTAGGGCATCTCTTGACCATGAGATCTTTTTTTCTCCACATCAAGTGTTCTCATCTATTGTTATTGGAGAAAATTTGTATCTGTTTTGAGAATCTCTTTCACACAGTGCACCCTTTATGATGTCAAGGTCTCATCCAGTTTTCCTCCTAAATTAAAAAAAAATCCTAATGTATATGGGCAGAGATCCAAGGACTCCAGTGTGTTTTCCATTTATACCAGCTGGCAGATCTCATTTAGTGAGTTGAAAATGCGAGAAATTGAGCTGAATGCCCAGCACAGCAAACTGTCATAGGTAGGACTAGCATGATGGAAAAGAGGATTGAATGTGCTACATATGGGAGACATGCAGCGAGCTTGAACTAAAATAGTGTCTTACTTCATGGAAAACCTTTAAATCCACTGTGCTGGGATAGGATTTGAAGGATGAAATCAAGGCATCAAACTTTGATTTAATTTTTGTATGGGAAAAAGAATGTATCTCCCCTTTTTGCTAGACTAAAGCATCCATTGGCTTTTGTGGCATCACATTTGTGACTTGGGTTTGGAAGAAGGTAGTTAATGGACTGTTGGAGAATTATAGTTTTGATTCAGATCATACTCTCTATTAACTGAGCACTGTAGAAATCCTTGCTTTTTCCTCTGAAGCAGGTGATACTGTCACAAGATACCGGATTTAGAGGCACCACTGTTGTGATATTATCTGTCAATTCCTGTGTTTCCACAGGTTAGAAAAAAACCACAGTCCTCTCCTACAGTGTATGCAGAGTCAGAAATAATTACCTTTTGGCAAATTGTGGTGCCTCCAAATTGTTCTTTGTGGCTTGCTGAAATGTTGTCTTCTGGGAGTCAGCTTCATATAGTCAGGGTACGCACTGCGTGTTAAGAGTCTGTTGAACAGAGTAAAATGGGTGGATACTAGTCAATTAATGAAACTCAGAAAATTGGGTACTCAACTTGTACTCAAAATGAAGAGCGGGCAGAGTAAACTTGGCACAGCAAGGTATCTCTGTGTGGAAGAAATAATTAAACAAAGCAGAAGAATATATCTACCTTGAAAGCCTGCTAGAGTCAAATAGAAAGCAGATGGAAGGCATTTAGAAGAAATTCAGGCTGACTGAATTGCATTCAGGAAGATAAAAGACTTTGCTAAAGAATATATCTTCCACTTAACACAGAGAGGAAGTCCTACAACTCATGTGGGCTTCAAGTGATGACATATGGTTCAAGTATCATGGTCCTCTTCTGAGGAAACAGCACAAAGGCTTGTCACCACCCTGGTGAAACATTCAGAAGGCTGCGACAGGGCTGAGTCTGTTCTCTTGAAGCAGAAAGCAGAGCCAAGCACTCTGATGACAACAGATGAGCAGAGCCGATTTTTTTTTAAGGAGAACAGCTCCTAATTAAAGGCCTTGAACCCCTCACCCATAAAGGATTTCTCCTTATATTGCATAGATATGGAGCAGGTATTTCAACTAATTGAAATCTATCTGTCATCTCTGAGTTTCATGAGGGAAGACTTGGCCATGGATATCTTCAGATCCCTGTTTCTTGGTGTGAAACTGCCTCCTCCATAAACACACACAGCGAAATAAACCACATCTTTGAGGAAATCTTTTTTTTCTTTTACGCATCGCTTTTGTGAGGCTGTAAAAAGTACGTGTCCTCTTATTGCAGCTGAAGATTAACTCTTCTGAATGTGTGAACCACTTTTGGGTTCGCTGTGATTACCAGCAAGCCTCTTTGTTAAAACAGTAACGGTTGTGACAGTTGCAAGATGCTTGTGGATAACCACTTCCAGATTTCAAGTGACACCTGCTGGTGTTGAAACTCCAGCCAAAATGTGACAATCATCTCATCGCGGTGCAGAATCGCAGTATGTGAATCACAAGATGTACCCATTGAAAAATCTCAACTTTCAAAGATGAAATGAACCCCCAAACTGCCTGTCATCAAACCTCTCCCCCCATTATTCCTGGCCCTAATTACTGAGGAAGAAGTTTTAAGTACACATAAGGTAGTTGAAGGTGTGTGTTAGTCACCCCAAGAATAAACAGGGAAATTAATTAAAATAAAATGATTCATTATAAATTATTCTCCCAGCTACATTCGTAATGATGTGAGAAATATTCCAAATACTATTAGAAAAGCACTCCCTCCGCCCCTAGTATTTCTGGCACCTCTAGAAACAGCAAGTGCTGAAACTCACACGTGAGGGATGTTTCCTGTGAGCTGCACTGCCAGATTGTACCTGTATTTTTGGGTAAGTATTTGAACATTTGCCTGCTTATGGAAAAAGAGCCCGAAGCCTGAACTTTTCTGAGGGCAGCTGTTACCAGGTGGATCCCCCCCATTTCTGTGCTGGGGCCAACCACAAGTAGTTAGTAGGGAGAAATGCGAAGCGATGCCTGGAAGAGGTGAAACGTGAGCTAAGGCAGTAGCTCAGGATGGGGCCCCGGAGAACCGCGATGGGATGGTTCAACCCTGCTTAACTCCTGGAGACCAGAAGATTTGCATTGATTTGATTTCTGGCTTTTTTAAAGGGCAGTGACTTCTTCCTTTCCTATTGGGCTTTCACCTACGCAATGCAGCCCGTCACATAAAGTCCTTCTACTTTCTCATTGTAATAAACAAAACATGCATCCTTCTCCCTGAAAATCCAACCCATCCACCCCCCCAGTAACTGTCAGGGTCTCCTAAGGTGCTCTGAGTGAGTGTGTGTGTCTGTCTGCCTGTTACACATGTGTTTAATTCACATATTTTCTACTGGAAGGGATGTGAAAGTGTGAGCTTAGAATTTGAAACAGAACGTTTGGGGTTATAAAAATTTAGCTTGGCTCAGAAAGGCTGTGTGTAAGCAGAGACTTAATTGACTTCTGCTGCCTCTGATGGGTCTCTGCCAGTCATTCAGGCTAGATCGACGGACTGTCACGTAATCTCTGCATTGGGGGAGTTGCACCAACAGTTCCACAAACTGGGCATTTATTCTAGTCCTCCCAAGGGCATCCTGGAAGACCAGCCCCAAGACCTATAGCCTCTCTTGGGACATTCTTTGTGAGAAAGATGTTCACCTGTTCTGCCTTCATGATTTTGTTGCCACTGTTTGATTTGCGGCTGTTGCCTTGCTGTGCCCCTTGTTCCTTTTGCTGTTGTGTCTTGTAATCTCCTTTCTCAAACTGCTAAATAAGCACTTTACAACAGTCATAGAAGTTCCTGAAGAGCAGACCTACCAAGTTCTATAGAAGGAGAGGTTTGCAGTGCTGCTGGAGGTGGAAAAAAGTGCCTGGTAACTTCACACTGATTTAAGCAACAAAAAGGAATCAGGAGAGAAGGCTTATGAGTAATCTCTGTTGAATTCGTATGAGAAGTTTTATAATACCCTGGAACTGTTTAGCATTACCTTTCCAGAGGTGGTTTTTTTCTGCTTACAGTAGTCTCCATGTCCTCCAGCTCCTCAGACCTTCTGGTCCTGCCTTAGTACTGTCAAACTCCTAAATCCTTCCCTGCAGTAAGAGTAGAAGAAGCAGTCTCAAGCCAAGCCTGAGGTCTGGTCTGGGCCGTGTATCTGAAGAGGAATCCCTCCAAGTTTACTGAAGCAGTTTTGCCATTCACTGAAACACAGTGTTCATTGAAAAACAATGTTCCACCAAAACACTGAAGGGGAAGTTTTATTCTCTCTCATTTGTTTAAGACCAGGGTTTTGGCCTGGGAATTTTGTTTATTGAAATATCGAAGGAAAGTCTGCCTGGGCCCATCTTTGTAGTATGTGAACTCTTTCCAAGTTTTTGAGGGTGGGGTTGCAAACTCAGTCTTCTCATGCCCTTTCTAATTTCTCACCCTAAAATTGGTATGACAGTATTTTTTGCTGTGTCTTCACTGGCACAACAGGGCCAGTGGTAACTCACACATTGTAGTTATGTGCAATAAAAATACAGCAGTACGTTGCAGCAGTGTAGCTCCCCAGGATCAGACAGGGATGCTCATAGTACAGAACTCATCATCTCATAGGGAAAAATGGCAAACAGCCTTGTCTTAGGTTACGGGTTTTTCAGAGACATGTATTATCTATTAAAAATCTCAAAGTACCTTACTATAGTAGCACTATCTGAAGGGTAAAACTTTTATCACTGTTATCCTGTATTGTGGGGAAAGCCTTAGTTGGTGTGCAGCACTTGAAAATTGTGTATGGAAAATGTATCGTGTGTGAAGAAACGATCACAGGGAAGCAGAAGGGAGAATTTATCTTGAAGATGGCAAAAGCTGATGCCATCTTTGCTGGGAGTACAGATGACTAAAAAAATGCTCATTTACTTATTGTAGAAGATAATTTTTATTTACTCTAAAATTTCTGTTTAAATTGGGGAATTGGTTTTGTTTTCAGTTAAAAAAGGGCCTTCTACTTTCTTTTCTTTTAAAATAGCTTGATTTCTAAAGATGAAAACCCAGACCTTTATTTTTAGAAAATTTGTTTTTCATTGCTGATTTTAATTGTCACAGTAACTTTTTCACAATGTATGAGGTTTCGGTGAGAAATTCCCCTTTTCATTGAAATATTTCAGTGAAAAGACGTTGCCTGGCTCCTCCTTTGCTCATCTGTGTTTCTGCCAGGTAAAATTTAATGATCGCAAGATTGCTAGATAGCTAAGATAAGTGGGATGTGATTGATTTTTTTTTAAAGCTACTAGGGAGTTTGTTACTCAACTTCCATGAAATTAATGAGAAAAATGTGGACTCTGAAACACAAACACCAGTTTCTCTGCACTTTATTTTGACACTTGGTGGAGGGATGTAGCCTTGATTTACTTCTACTGGAAAGGTGCTAATGTTGCACAAAGAGGGCTTCCCGATCCAAAATTAGGCAAGAATAGACAAAACAACTGCAGGAAAAAAACAGTCTGCTTAGTCAGGAAATGAGAAGACATTCACTTCGCATTTCACTGGTTTAATAAGGACATTTTAGGTGCATTCCAGCAGGGAAATCCTCTCTTCCAAACATGAATCTCAGGCAAAGGTTCCTCAGGGTCCCATGAACCTCTCAGCAAACCTAAGTCCATTTGGACGCACGAATGCTGCAATGAGCTTGACCTGCAGTTGGCCCGGAGTGAGTTACATCTCCAGCTGGAAACCATGTGAGATGTGATGGTTTCATACGGCTAGATATGACCTTAATCCCAGCAGGATTGCTCGGGACGAAGTCAAGAACTGAAGATGTGAATGTTGCCTCCAAACCACCTTCCAGTGCTTCCTGAAGCTCATCCATCGCTGTTTAGGTGTAACAGCTCTTAATGTGATAAGTTAGTGACCTTAATGAAGAACAGAGATCCAGTTTGATATCATATGATACAATTTCACTTGGTACAAGTTGGTTTGGTTAATTTGACTGAATTTAGCCAGAGTTAAGCTTCCCTTGGAGGTTGCAATGATAAATCAGAAGAATAGGTGATCTGATACGTAGAGTTGCCCAGCTCAGGAAGCTGAGATTGGGTAAGCCTGACTTGGCCATGGTGGAAGTCAGTAAGTGTGCATTTATACTGGGTTGCATCACTGCATCCCTTCCGGTCCTGGGCATAATATTCAATGAGTATTTGCACTGTCCATGGATGGAACAAAAGTCCATCTGCATCTCCAAGTGGAGACAGAGGAAATAGTAAGTGTGGCTGTGTTTAAAGCATCACAGATCACTGAGATAAGCGAAGCTGCAGGTGGCAAACATGCAGTGTGGCGGAGGCAGGGCTAAAGCTTTGTGGGAGCCAGCATAGGAAACGCGGGCTAAAAGCAACAGTCGTCAGGAAATGAATCTGGAAATTATTGTTAAAACAGCCCAGGGCAAAGCTGCAGAACAGAAATGGCTGCTGACCTCCTAGGGTAAGTTGTAAGAGCTGGAATGAGTAAGCAGAAGAAAATACATACTTTGGAGATCAGAAACTTGTATTTGCTCTGCCTTATAACGCAAGGAGAAGGGGACATTTGATTAAAATGGAAAGGTGATGAAAGAATTGCTAATAAAAGAGTACTCCTTCATAGGGTACGTAATTAAAACGGGGAGCTCATTGCTTCAAGGTGTCTTTGAGATCAGGAACTCAGCAGGAATTAAAAATAAACAAATGCAAATCCCCCAAACCTGTGATATTTCCATGGATAACAAGAATATCCAGTTTTGTCAACAGTTCTGCTTCACTGCATAAATTCACCTCTGACTCATGAGGGTTAAGGCTCTTTTCCTCCGAGAAGGCTACTCGAACTGCTTACTGCTCACAGTTTTGCTCTGGAAGTGCTGGCATCACCAGGAGCCAGGCACCGACGAGGGGACGAGGCTGCTGGGCTGCAGTATCCCTTGGTGATGCTTTTCAGGCGTCTGGCTCTCGGTCTGTCCTTGTAAGGAACATTGTTCCGACCGGGGGCCGCTGGACCACAGACAAACATTATTGCTTTTGGAAGCGGTTGTCTGGGATAATGAGGTGATAGACAGTCTCCGTGAGGAATGCTTAAAGGATGTTAATCTCACCTAGTGGAGAAGGGACTGCAGAACTGTGGCACATATCACGTAATTAAATAGCTCATTGCTACAGGATATTGTGGAGGCCAAGAGTACAGATGGATTTGAGAGGGGAGTAGACACATCCGTGAAAGGTAAGTCCATGAGTAACTCCTAGTCCTGATGCGACCTCCAGTTCAGGCAGTCCTTGAAGTGATGATTTCCAGACACCAGGAGGATGTGCCATGGAAAGCCACCATTTTCTATATGACCTTTCCTTTTGTACTCCTTCCCTTTCCATCACCGTGGAAGACAGAATAGTTAACTTGATGGATGTAGACTCTGATTCTTCTTTTGTTTTTATCTTTATATACTTAAGAGGACTTAGAAGTTCCTGAAGGGCAGATGACTCACATTGGCAAGGGGTTCAGAAATCGAAGGACGGTCTGAAAACTCTGGGAAGCTAGATGGGAATAAAGCAGACATATTATGCTCAAAGAGTACTTAAGCATATGGAATAAGTTACGGGGGAATGGCAGGCAATGTAAAGACATTATACTAAGACTTTAAGATGATACTTTAAGGCGATACTTTCTAAGTTCAAGGGACACCTCCGTCTCCCTTTTGAGGAGGGGCTTGGGAAAAGAGCAGCCTTACGGAAAGGAGCAGGATTAAGAAGATTGCTGGGAAATGGCAGGCGTATCGTGCTGAATGCCCTTTCCCCGTTCCTAAAAATTTCTACCGTCCTCATGAGAGGAAGGGAAAATAAACCGAGGAATGGTAATGCTCGGGGTTACACAATCAGGGTCGGAGGCTGCTGACCTTGCCGCTAATGGTTTATGGGCAGCCACAGGCGTCCGCCGCTGCCCCATGTTTTTGTTACACATTATCTAGCAGTTGCCAAATGACTCGGTCCCAATATGCAGGAAATTACTTGAGAGCTATATTTAGCAAGATGAGCCCATATCTTGATTTGGCTGGAAGCTGAGGCAGATTGAATTAATCTAGGGGAAAGACGGAGTGTGTGGGGTCCCGGCAGAACATTTTCCCCCAAGTTTCCTGAGGTCCTCTGACCTCCCTGGGGTTTCTGTTGTGTGGCAGCCTGAGGGCCGTCACAATGAAGGCTGAAGAAAAGGGGGGTTTTGGGTTCCTGGTGCTGCATGTTGCAGCACAGCCCAGGGTAGCAGGTTCCATTGCTGCCACACAGTGAGGACAACCGCTGTGTGAGTGACTCCTCCTGAGGGACTACAGGGTGGGCTCCATCCTTCTGTGGTGGCCCTGAGGTTGCGATCTCAGCCAGCTCCTCTGCCTAAGGCTGGACATGATCCATCCGTCAAACACGATACGTCCCAGCACTCTCCCACCTCAAGCTCCCTCATGAGCTTCTTGGCTCTCTCACAGCTCTGGTTTCTCAGCCTCTTTCCCACCAGAAACTGGGATTAGGAGGCGAGATGGAGGGTCCTCCTCTGGGAAGTTGCCACTCAGAAAAAGACAGCTAACAGTCACATTCTCCAAGAGCAGCCCTTGTTCTTCCTTGTCCCACCTGGTGATGCACCAGGCAGGTCATCTGTCATGGGGCAAGCCATGGCAATGGCTCAGCTCCAGGAGTGAAGTCACCCTCAAGGCACGTGGAGGGTTTCTCTCCGGGTTCCCACCTCCCTGAAACTGTGCAGGGAGGCTCTCCCTGTGGTTACCTGTTCTTTGTGCAGTTGTCTTCTTGGAGGAGTGTGGGGAGTTGTTTGCAACAGGACTGATTCACAGCCCACAAGATCAGATTGGTTTTGGATCAGACCCCGCAAGGGGTTTGTATTGCATTTCAGTGCACGGGAACACAAAAGAGCAGAGTCTGGTTATTTGCTCAATAATTAGCAGCTCTGTCCCCTAAGGGGAGATAGATCAGTGCTGGGATGAGTCTCTAACCAAAGTGCCTGACGTTCCCCTGCAGCTACCGCACAGCAGCCAGGTGTTGTGGGAAGGAGGGATTTTATCAGCACTGTGCACCGTTAATGAGTATTTACTGTGCAGTTTGATTTCAGGGAGCTGCGCTGGTGACGGGCTCACGTGAGGCAAGGAACGCCATCTCTGGGCAAATGCGGAGCCCTGAGTTAACCTTTAACGTAGTAAGGTGTTTTGCATGGCCTAAATACACAGTGGAAGGTATCTGACAGGAAAGAAATGACATGAGAAATACTCATTGAGACACAGAATCATAGAATGGTTAGAGTCAGAAGGGACCTTAAAGATTGTCTAGTTCCAACCCCTCCCTGCCACAGCCAGGGACATCTCCCACTAGACCAGGTTGCTCAAAGCCCTGTCTAACCTGGCTTTGAACACTTCCAGGGATGGGGCATCCACAACTTCTCTGGGCAACATGTTCCAGTGTCTCACCACCCTCACAGTGAAGAATTTCTTCCTAGTATCTAATCTAAATCTGCCCTTTTCCAGTTTAAAACCATTACGCCTCATCCTATCTCTCCACTCTCTCATAAAGAGTCCTTCCCCATCTCTCCTGTCGGCCCCTTTAGGTACTGGAAGGCTGTGATAAGCTGCTTTTAACAGAGCCTTCTCTGCTCCAGGTTGAACAACCCCAACTCTCTCTGTGTTTATAAGAGATGTGCTCCAACCCTCTAGAAACCCTCATGAACCTCCTCTGGACCCATTTCAACAGGTCCGTGTCCTTCTTGTGTTGTGGGCCCGAGCTGGACACAGTACTCCAGGTGGGGTCTCCTCAGGGCAGAGCAGATGGGGAAAATCACCTCCCTCAACCTGCTGCCCAAGCTTCTTTCGAGGTAACCCAAGATGCGGTTGGCTCTCTGGGCTCTCCCAGGGGGTAATGCTAAGAGAAAGCTTTTAGCTTAAAGAGTTGCTTTGAAATGTCACCAGTTTTTTTCCCATCCTTTTGTATTTTCATTAGAGAGTCAGTTTGCTGATCTAGAAAACCAAGAAATAGTGTCATGCAAATTGAACTAGGCAGTGAGGTTGCTGTGTTGTGAGTATGGCTGCACCAAAGCCCCCAAGATCTTGCACAGCATCCTCCACCATGCAGAGGTGTGTTCCTGTCGTTGGAGCCGGGCCTCGGGGGAGGAGGACAATGTGGGGCTCCTCATGGCCACCAGCTTCTCTCATTTGGGGCAAGTAAATGATAGTGTGTCTTTGCTGCAGGCCTGAGATCTTGTGAGCTGTTCAGGTTGTGTGAGATGATTGTTTACGTTCAGTGTAGTATTTAAGCATGTGTTAAGTTCAGAGGGAACCCCAAACGTCGGTGCTTGTGTGAATCAGGGCTATCCTGCCTGCTTTTACTCTTACCAAATTAATTGATGAAATTCTTTAAAAAAGTTGTCCCAGCATTTGGGCTTCTGACATCTGCCCTTTCAAGTGGGTGATGCAGTGATTGAGCAGAGCTGTTGTATTAATTTATTTCTTTTAGGCGACTGTAGCGTTCAGTGCAATTGTGGCATTTTGAAAGCTGGCAGTGCTAGAACATGGATGGCTATTGGCATGTCTCTGACGCCAGCTCACAGAGAGCTAGTCCTGTCTCCCATTGTCAAAAACATACCCTTGGTTTCAGCATTCATCACCATTTGTCTCTCATAATTGCATTTTCCTGAGTACTAGAAATTAAATCAGCAATGACAGAATATTTATGGCTCAGAAATATTCTGGATGATTTCTAGAGAAGCTGTTTCCAGTTTGGTTATTTATGTTCTTTTATCATGGGTTTTATAGTTGGGAATGGAGAACTAAACGGCAAAAACCATATGAAACATGCTGAATGATTTCCTCCTTGAGCCAAACATACATTTACTGTAGGCAGAGAGATGCCGGTGTGAGCGCAGTTCAGAGCATCCAGACCATGGCTGGTGTTTTAGCTCCTGCCATCGCTCTGCAGAGAGGTGCAGGCTGGTTGTTGAGCTCACCCAGCACGTTCTTTTCATCTGGAGGTTGCCATCATTTCCCGGAGAGAGGCTGGGACTGGTCTGGTAGGAAGGGTTGGAATTGGGGGGACAAACCCCTTTGATCTGCTCCCTGCCGTCGGTCCCACTCACGTATGGGCGTTGCAGATGAAGCTTGTCAAGGGGTCTGACTGCTCTCCCACTGGGAGCACCACGGAGCTGGGCTTTTCCTCGCTAGTCAGAGTGAAAACTGAAATGTCTAAATTTCCAGTGAAACAAAAAAATTGGAGGAATGCGTTCAGGAAATTGAGAAGTGAACTTGTCAGCCCCGTTTCCGTGATGTCAAATTGTTTAAGACTGACTCACCTCGCGCACTGTCCCCCTCTCTTCTTGTCCATAAGGCAGTTGAAGTAAAGGACTTTGGCTTTGCTGAAATCAAAGATTTTGATAATTTTCCTTGCTAGAAATTTTGCCAATGTCAGCATTCTTCTGAGAAACATTTTTGTATTGGTATTTTCTTGTATAAAACTGTTCCTTATGCAAAACTGACTACTCTAAGTGATAAGATCTTTTTACAGTTCCTATCTTGGTCTCAGCTCTAGCCTCCCTGTGTACTGTAAATTTTTATCGCATGCTATAAATAAATAGTAATCGTCTACAGAAGGAGTCTTGATCTTGCAAGGGTGTGTCACAATCCAGGCTCAATTATGACACACTGCCAGTTGAACTGATGACCCTGTTACTGATTGCAGTTTTGCACATGGCTGCGATCAGGGTAAGGGATATGAGTGGCCAGCCTTCCTGCAGCATCCCCAAATTTTCTACATGGCCACGAGCCATGGGGACGTATTGCATGTCTCAGAGAGCTGAGGGAAGGAGCAGCTGCCGGGCTGGCTCAGCTGCAGGCAGAGGCAGCCTTTCTCTGGGCATCCCCCTGAGATGGAGAGCACTGGGTAAGGGATGCGAGTGCCCTGGGATCCCACTGCAGCTTGGACACGCTGGCCCTTGCTGCCATGCTGCATCCTTTCCACTGATTTGCATGCTTTAAGTAGCCCTCGTCCCTAAAGGCTTATGGGAGGTGTAGGTTAGATTCTTTCAGGACCTCAAGCAGGCTATGGCTGTGAAGATCGACCGTGGCATTTTTCTGCTCTCATCTATAAAGACCAAAATAAATCATTGCATCAATGCTGACAGTCCTTTTGAAATTTTCCTCTGGATACCTTTTACAGCTAGAGCTGACTTTCAAAAGGCCCAAATTGCTATTCCTAAGATACTGTAAAGAAATCCTGCGCAGCAAACAGTGCACATAAAATAAAAAATAAAAAGGAGGACCTTTGTCTGCCTTTAATAGTCCAAGTGTTTCCTCAGGCATCACAGGCAGCCTGCCCTTCCTGTCGGGATGGCTGGCTGCAGCAATGGAGATAACGGCGTATCTTTTTATAGGATGCTACAGACCGTAGGTGGAGACCCCAGTTCAAAGTGCAGGTCACTGAACTCCTATAAATTGTTCCTGACATCCCCGATAAAACCCATGCTCTCCCTTCCTCTCTGCGTCTTCTTTTAGCAAGGGGAAAGGGCTGGTAGTAAAGATACTATTTTTCCACTTCAGTCAATACTTTGATGTTTAAAGCTGTTTAATATTCATTAAAACCACTCCTCAAATGTAATTGCAAGAATTACACTTCCCTTTTTATGATTGTCTGTAAGCATTATGAGACAGGCAGTTAAAACCACCTCCATGACAGAGGGATGGTAGGTCCAGCACAAGGCTCTCCCCCCAGGATCAGGCCTGTGGTCCCCCTGTCCCCGATAGGGGCCAGAGGTATTGGGGCAAATAGATTGTTTCCTGGGAAAAGACATTTTTTGAGTTAATTTAGAGTGTTTTGAAATCTGTGCTGAGTGGTGACATCCCTGCTCTCCCCTCACATGCTCTGCTCCTGGCAAAAGGTGCTGTTTTAATCTTTTCTGAAAGAAACATTTAGATTTCTTATTTCAACATGAAATTAATTTTGAAATTTGTTGAAAAGTTGCCTATACCTATGTCTTTAAAAGGCTTTTGTTTAGGTGATGGAAAATCTCTGAGAGATGAAGTGAGACACTTGAGTTTGAGAATGCAGAAACAAAAACTTCTACTACTTGACTATAACTAAGAAACCTGGAAGGAAAAAAAAAAAGAAGTCTTCTCAAGGCAACCTAAACCAGTATTTCCAATCAGTGTTGACAATGAGTTAAAAAAAAAAATCAACTGTTCACCCACCTTGGGATGATCTATTGGGTATTTTTGTCAAGGTCTTTCTTCAATTCCTGCAATTACTGATCTCTTCACTGAAGAACATTCAAGACCCTTTCATGTCTCGCTGTGACAACGCCTCTGAGCTTTTCACAGTTTTCATTAGAATGCGCTCACAGGCAACTGCTAATACCACTATTGTTTCAAGGGGAAAATGGTGAGACACTGATTTATCTGATCTAATTTTAGTTATCTAAAAATTAGACATCTTGTCTAAGCCACATTGTAGTTGATTTTCTCCCACTGCTAGATCTTCTCATTGGGGTTTTGGAATGTGGGCAGGGAGGCTGTTTCTTAGAAATTTTAGGAAATTTCTGAGCCGTATTATCAGGGGAGGAAGAAAAGACAGGAATTGATTTATTTCTTCTGTGGTAGCGCAGTGCTCCAAGTGTCTTCTGAGATGTGAATTTGGACTTCGTGCTGCAGCTGTGAGAAATGCTGCTGCTCTGGCCATCTGCTTTCAGACGATATATGGTTAATGAGGCTGGGGAGTCGTGAAGGAAGGAAAGACAATCGCTTACCATCTTCATGAATCTTTGGCTGGGAGACATTAACTAAGGTGACCGATAGGCCAGAGAGGCTCAGATGGACCTTTCTGTGTGACTGCATCTAAGAGAGAGGTTGCATACAGATGCAAAAGCCTTGAAACATTTAAACTCAGCAATTAGAGCAGGTGGCAGGACCTTTCAGGAGCATATTTCCACCTGTGATGATAAGCTCCATTGGGATTTCTTTGAAAGCTCGGCTCCATGCTTCAAGGACTGTCATTCAGCTCCAAATGCACTCCAAGAGCTACAAAAGAGCCACTGTCCTCTGCTTAATCCGTGGATTGTATGTCTCTATTGGTGCCTGGCTGAAGTATAGTACACACAGTCCTAATAGAAGCAATTAATGTCAATCAAATGATACCTCCTCCCACACACCATTTGAACTAATACAACCATCTTAATTGCCCAAGTTTCTTTGCTTTCAAAAGTACGTTCCACTTAATGATGCCTTTTCTAACACTGAAAGTCTGTTGTAGCAATCCTGTTTCTACCAAAAATAATTTTCACCAACAATTCTCTCTCTCCCTGCTCCCTTTCAGGCCTTTAACTTTTGCTTCCTTCATCCCCAAGCTATGCACGGGCCAGTTGGCTCCAGCCAGTACTAATTTCCTTAGTTGTCCTAGTGAAGCACTTGCATAAAGGCAAATCTGATGTTTGACAGGGTGGTATTGTTCTGGTTGCGTTAGTCAAGCTTCTGTGTTGTACAACAGGGTTTGGAAATGCTCTTCTTAGCTCAGGGAGACGTCCTGAGAAAGGAAAAGTGTGTTGGCACACAAGGAAAGTGCAATTGCTCGGTCACATTAAAGCTGAAACAAAATGTTTCCTTTTAAAGAGCTTTTAAAATAGTCCCTAACGTAAAAGCTTAGCAGCTGCAGCAACACAGAGCCTGAATAATTTCCATGTATTTGCTGCAGCAACACGGAGCCTGAATAATTTCCATGTATTTATGTACGTGTGTGTGCCCACACGCGTGTGTATTCTTTTTCCAATCCGTTTGCACCAGTGCCATAATAAGCAGCACAACGTCACGTGCTCTCAGGTTGACACTGATTTATTTGCCACTCAGGTGTGAAGAACAACCCGTTGGGTTATGTCAGTCTGAAGTGGGCCATCTGATTTCAATTCCAGCTCCCAACAATTAATGCCTTACACACGGTTTCGACACAATACCCAGCTTACGGCCCTATTATGTTTATCATCAGACCATGAAGTATTAGTTACAGCAAGCCAAAATATGTCAGATACCCCTGGCTTTCTCTAGCATTCTTGAGAGCGAGTTAAAAAGAAAATGCTTCTTCTATGAGCAGGAAACTGAAGCTTTGAAACCCTTGAACGCACATGGTCAGCCTGTGAAATCCAGCTTCGATTCTCCTTGCCAAACTTGCTGGAATGGATTTCAGAAGAAATCAGATTTCCAACACTGAATTAGAAGAAGAATGGTATATTCTGTGCGACGGATGGAAACAGGTGGACATCTTAGGTGTAAGATGGGAGTATAAGATAGGAATCACAAGGGAATTGGTTAATACTTTTGGGAATAGGAATGCAGAAGTTTCTAGGCAAGATATAGGTTTCATGGTATTCAGTGAAAAGGTGATTCTTGGCTTAAATTTACACCTTAAGTAAAATATAAAAGGAGTGCATGCTGGCATCATGGCCCAGGTGGAACGGGGAGCGAGCATCATGGGCTGGGAGAGCTGAGAAGAAGGATGTGGACTAGGAGCTAGGGTGGGCTGCTTTGGCTTGGTCAAAACCCGTGCTAGATGCTTATGTTCTGACAAAGTGAATTTTCCTGAAATTGCCTTCTTGGATGTATATATATACTTTTTCTTTTCATCCTATACTTGCTTTTGGAATTTCTGGGAACTCATGAACTAAAAAGCCATGATTTATGGGTCTGCAAGTTCAATGCCTTCTGAACTTACTAGGTAAAATGTTCTCTATATGGAACAGCATCATAATACTGGTTTTTTCCACATTTCATACCAGGAAACACAAAAGTATCTTACAAGCCCTTACCCTCTGCTTGTATTGATATGGTCGAAGTGATCTGATGGCTATAAGGGAAAGATTAATGAATGGGTAGGTAGGTAGGAACTTTTATAGGATTTTAGTGGAATGGATGGAAAGCAAGTAGACAATAGGGTTCTGCAAGCGTTTTTCCACATTTCATACTAGGAAACACAGAAGTATCTTACAAGCCCTTACCTTGTGCTTGTATTGATATGGTCTAAGTGATCCGATGGCTACAAGGGAAAGATTAAAGTAGGGTAGGTAGGTAGGAACATTTATAGGGTTTTAGTGGAATGGATAGAAAGCAAGTAGACAATAGGGTTCTGCAAGCTTATGGTGCAGAAACAGTCCATCGTGTCTCTTAAAGGAAGTCTGAAGAACCAGACACCCTTCCTTTCCTTTGTCTGCGGGTCTGTCAGCGTGGTGCTGCTGACTGTCCCTGTGGGAGGTGGATGCTCCCAAATGAGAGCCATGGCAAAGTGCTTACTGCACTCCATGTGAACTCAGGACTCACTGATAAGATACCTACGAGACCTCTTTGCCCGAGTTTTCCTTGCATGTGGAGGAGCCCTAACATGATAACAGCTCTCACATACAGCTTTTATACTCTTTGTCCTTCAAAAAAATTAGCTAAGAAATTGCTTTGAGTAATGGTTTTGTTTTCTGTTTGTTTGGGTTTTTTTTTTTTTCTCAAAAGGAAGCTGAAGATGTAAATCTGTTGATGTGTCGTGTTCTGGGTAGGAGAAGATATACTTAAGAAGAGCACATATTCACTTTATAAATGTGTATTTTTTAGTATTTCCAAATACAACAAGGGAAAATAAAATTTGTAAATAGACTGGCCCATTCAATAAGGGAAGAAAGAGTGACTTACCAGGGGTAAGTGTTTGTCTTGTCACTTGATGGAAGTGGAGGAAGATTTATCAGACGCTATCATGATACTAAGAGTATTAGGAGTGATTTAATAACAGATATTTTAGAAATAGTGTGGGCAATACCAGCAGTGTGTGTAGAGCACAAAGCTCTCATCAGGAGGATGCTTCACAAGTGGATGATTGGTATGAGACATAGGATTTTTACCACCCAGCTGCATAGGTTTTTGTTCTGTCTGTATCTGCAAATAACCTTTGAGTAAGCAACTTCAATTTAGGGGGCTTGTGACTCCTTAACTCAACTTTATGCATTCATGCCTGTAGGTATGGGAGGATTTACCAGTCCTCAGTTTTTCACTAAGGATGGAGGCTGTCATCTTTTGAAGAGATTATGTGCATTGGGTAATAGGTCTCAAATGGATCATCACCATGAGAAAGTGCTCTTTTGCTGATACAGTGATTACTAGCGCTGCACTGAAGAAATGCAAAATCCTATCCTGTGTTTTTGTGTTTCTAATGTGCTCACTAACTCTTTCCTAGCAAGCAGTGAAGAGAAATGTCTGTGAGACCAGTCACAGCCCTGCTATATCAAAGGTCCTTGAGTCTACATAAGAAGATATTTTTTTTCAGAATTGATCAGTGCTTTTATGTCATATTTTGAGACTGTCTTAGAAAGTCCAGATACTCAGAGGTTACTACTTACATTCAGTATATATTGCTCATGAGATACATTTTGTTGCTCAACTGAAGTAAAAAATGGTTCAGCAGAAGTTGTGTGGTGGTTGGAGTTTCGGTTAAATGCATAGGGAAAATCAAGAAGGGAAGAGTGAGAAATTTGGACATCTGTTTCTGTGGAATCTGTCATCATGAAGCACAAACTCCTCAGTCACCCAATTATTTTTCCTCAGCAATGGTCTTGACAGCAGGGAAGTGTAATCTTCCTGGTATACCAAAAAGCACAGTCTAATCATAAAATGATAGAATAGTGTAGGTTGGAAGGCACCTCTGGAGGTCATCTAGTCCCGTTTACCACTCAAATGAAGGACAGATTCAAAGTTTGGTTCAACGTTGAAGCTAAGGTTGCTTAGATTACCAAGGCGTTATTTGGCAAAGCCAAGAATTAAACTGAAGTTTCTTGTATCCTAGTGTGCAGCCCCTCAATTACAACTTTCACCCATATTTTGTAAGTGATTTAAAAAAGGAGTTGGAAAACAAGGCTAATCTAGTTTAGTTTATGAGTTGATAGCATCCCTCCATTCCTGGAGGTATTTAGAGGATGTGTAGATGTGGTACCTGGGGGCATGGTTTAGTGGTGAACTTGGCACTGTTAGGTTAATTTTTGGATTGGATGAACATAAAGGTCTTTTCCAACCTAAACAATGGGCACAAACTGGAACACAGGAAATTCCATCTCAACATGAGGAACAACTTCTTTGCTTTGATGGTGACACAGCACTGGAACAGGCTGCCCAGAGAGGTTGTGGAGTCTTCTCTGGAGATACTCAAAACCTGTCTGGATGCGTTCCTGTCCAGCTTGCTCCAGGTGAACCCGCTTTGGCACAGGGGGTTGGACTAGATGATCTCCAGAGGTCCCTTCAAACCCCTGCCATTCCCTGATTCTGTGATTCTGTATGGTTCTATGATCATCTATACATGGACAAAGGCAGTGTTCAGTCATAGGACACCAAGTTGAAAGAGCAAGCGATAGAAGGGGCATTTGAAAAAATAGGTGTTTCACTCGGAATGCATCGAGCAAAAAATTTATGATGTATCGTGAAGGTTTTAGAAAAGCACCCAAATGCTTTCGTTTTATACAGCTGATTACCTAATGCAGTACTCCAAAGTTCAGGCTTTTACTAGCTGACTAATATCTAAAGACATTTTCTGCTTGTTTTCTCTGCAAACCTCATTGCACTGACAAGAAATACATTGTCCATATGGGGTGAAGAATGGCATTTAAGTATCGTGTGTTGAAATCCCACTCACTTTTACACATTATGCTTCAAAGCCCTGCTTCCTGGATACAAAAGTAGTTGTGTTTCCAGCAGAAGGTTTACATAGTTTAGCATGAAGTAAAAGCACCAGGGTATGAAGCCAGTCATGTATATAAAGCATTAAACAATTTTAGCGCAAAGCTGCACAAAATGTCTATTAAATTTAACAGTACTGTTAAAAATCCACATTTAAGCTTTCTTTGTTTCTAGCAATGAGGCTTTGAAACATGTAAAAGTCGGTTAAAAAATCCCCGACAATAAACAACCAAAACCCAGCCTTTGCCTGGTACGTAATTTCATAGCAAAGACGAAACGGCCCAGTCCCATACTTCCCAATTGGTCTTGCTCCAATCCTGAGCTGGCTTTTAAGTTTTCTGCAGTGTAAATGTTCCCTTTATGAAGTGGGCTATGGCCAATGCCCATGGAAGCCTCTCCTAAGGAGGTGTTATTTTAATATATGAAGGGCAGTCATTTCATTTCATAAAGATAGCTTGTTCCACAGAGGAAATAAACATCACACTTGACAGATGCAGGGACGCTCAAAGATCCTCAGCTCCTGTGGGGGCAGGGGAAGGCCTATAAAGCTTTTCTGTGTTCCCTGCATTATGGTGCATGGGGCTTCAGATGTCTTCTCTGAAAACCAATTCTGTGGTATAACCATAGCCACCTAATAATTTTGTTTTACTTTTAAATACCATGCCTGAATGCCATAGAATGCAGGGAGAAGCATGGTATTATGCTGAAGGGTGCTGATAGCAAGTGGAGAAGGGTCCTTAAGTACCTACATAACCTATTCAGTTGTAATGAACTTGCTGGGAACTGGAATCAGGCAAGGTGAGCGGTTCAAAACCATCTTACACGTGACCACTTTATAGGAACAGCATCTCCGTTGGCGTAACAGAGTGCAGGTTAAGAGACTCCTGTAACTCTTGTTTCACTCAACAATTTATCTTGCCATCTGTCCCAAGGACATAGGAGTCCAAGATAGTGGATTACCCCCAAAAATTCCTATTTTAGATTCCCTCATTTTGAAGATGTTGTGTCTCCAGCATGATGTAGGTGACTGCCCTTTTCAAGATGGGTGCAATCCGTGTCTTTGATTTAATTCTTTTTGTATGTTGCGTGTACTTTGGGCTGATCGACGACTAGTTCTGACGCAGGGTCTAGAGGCCAAAACGCTGGCTTAGCAGCTGGAGGGAAGAGTTCAGATGAAAGGGATGAGAAACCTCCTGCCTTATCTATTAATCCAGTGCTGTATTTGTTATCCAGAAATTATGGGGAGCCGGCTGCCGAGCAGAGGTGAGGCTTATCCAGAGTTATTCCAACCACATTTCTCAACGTCATGTTTGTTGTGCTTGGAAGGAACTGGATCGCTCTGTCGTCTCTCTCTCACTCCCTCTTACTGAACATAGTAGCTATACTATATTCTTGCTGGAGACCTGTGGCACTTAATGGTGAACCAAAGTTGCTTCATTTTTCCCTCATTTGATGAATGGAGCTGAGGTTGAGGTGGATAGAGGGAGTGTAAGCAAGGAGAGAAGGAAAATTCACCTTGAGAAAACCCAGGTTTCCTTAATGAGCAAAAGATGTTAGGCTGAGGACAACGCATATCGCAGGAACTTTGTTGGCCAAAAAAAGGAAAAAATGCTCTGTCTGTTTCTGAGTGTTTACAACTTTTCTGCTCAGTGCAAGAAGGCGAAGTATATTGGAGAAAAGAAAAGTGAAAGAAAGCTTAGGTAAAATTCCTTCTCTGTCATTCTGGTAACCTACGTACATGCCGTTCTCTCACCCAACATCACTGCTGCTTGAATGAATGCAAAAGAGAGAGCCTTGAATGAGTGCAAAAGGGAGAGGCTGTGCTGAAATCCATAGTGCTTTCTAAATAAAGCTTATAGTATAGGAAAACATAATTTAATTCCCAGGATAAACAGACCAGAAATGGAAGAACTGGCTTTTTCATGCACAATGTGTAACTTCTCTTGTAATAGAAATAATAATTTCATCATCAGCAAATGCTGTTGTTGGCACTACGCTAGCATTGTAGTGACAGTTCTGTGATAAAACAGTTTGTTATTTCTTTCATGTTCAGTTGTTTTGTTTTGGTGAGGGTTTTTTTTGTGTGATTCTTCATATATTATGCACCAACAAGAGTTCTTACCAGTAAAGATTGCTGTGGAAATGACCTCTCAGAACAGTGTTGTATGATGTTGCATTCACTAGTGTCAGGGAATTTTTTATGGAAGAAGTAAATACCACAAAATTAGTTGTACAACTTTTCAATTAAACTTCAGTTTCCTTTTCAAAAGCTTGCAGAAATGGCAGCATCTACTGTATATTTTTTTCCTTGCAAATGTTTATTTCCTCTTTGGATTTTGCTGTTCAAAAGTTGGTATTTTTATCTAAATTAGTTCAAGCTGTCACTAATATATAAGCATTTTTTATTTTTTTTCCACACAGCAATCTTCCCCAAGAAAGCAAAGAAAACAATGCTTTAATTCACTGCTTTGCATTTTTCTTATAGATATTGCATGCATTCTGTCTCATTATTTATTTCAGCAGCAGGAAGACAATACTATCGCAAAAGAATTTTGTCGAGGTGGAGGACTTTTTTGGGGTTTGGTGAAAATCTTGGGGGAAACCAACCAGTGTGATTTGGCAGCTCCATTCTTTTTGCTTTTGTTCTCCTTGGGCCAGATGGGTTTCTTACTCACTGGTTCCAACGGGACTTCTTGTGGGGTAAAATACTATATAACATCAGTGAAGTTATGGCAATCTGGCCCTCCCTGTGCAAAGTAATATTAAAAGTCCACTCCTCCAGGGACTAAGAGAATTAGAGAATCTGCTAAATGACAGCTTCGAAACATTTTTTCCTATATAGATGTACTTGTTTTGAATGGGGAGAGGAGTTTCCTGGACTAACTCTGAAGCTGATGTGAAGGAGGGAGGGTGATGGACCAGCTCAGTAACTGGTCTGGGAAGCCCATTGCATGCAAAGTCCTACACAACCAAAGTTGGTCAAGTCTCAGACATCACAAGCCTGGCCCCTTGTTTTGTCATTTATAATCCATGAAAAAATAAGGGCAGGGTGGGTGCAGAAAGTTCTCGTTTTGTACTAGTGGTGTGTTTTGACCACTCTGTGTTTATTTTGCTCAGACATAAGCAAGACAACACAAGATGTAGGGCACAGTGAAGCAACGCCTGGGAATTTTGCCACTGGTGCTAATGGTGTTGGTCTCTAATCCCTTTCCAGCAAAGGCGAGATGATGCATCAGCAAAATGGCCGCCCACACTGGGAAAGACACCAGGACCATTCACAGTTGCCGAGACAGTGAAACAGTATTTTGGGGAGGGAAAAAAAAGAAAAAGCTCATTCCTTAATATATGGTCTTATAGGGTAAATATTTATCCAGCCATCTAAAGGCAGGAGTAATCGCTGCAGTTTTCCCTTCACTCAGAGACTGCAGATTTTCCCTGACTGAAAAAAAAAAAAAAAAAAAAAAAAAAAAAAAAAAAAAAAAAGAAAAACAGTGGTCTCACTTCATCCGAAACCATTAGAGAGGTCTGACAGTTTCTTTGGGTAATAAAAGTTAAGATATTAATTTCAACAATTTTGGCTTAGAATACAGTGAACTTTACCCAAAGAAAATGGCAAACCTTCTGAGGCTCAGCCATCATGGCTCCAATTTTGTGTATGTGAAGAAATCAAAGCATTGCCCTTGAAATGGGTTTTTCAGCTGTCTCCTGGGTATTCTGGGGTTAGTTTTCACCACGTGAGGTTCTGAAGTGCATACTCAAAGGTTCAAACACAGGAAAATTGGCTATCACTGCCAGCTCTGTTGGGTGGGGAGAAAGCAGTTCCTTTATAGAAAAAGGGGAAAAAAAAGGAAAGACTTTTTTCTTCTTCTTTTTCCAAGGGACTATATGGGAATGAGCTGGAAGAAGTCTTGACTTTTATTATATCCTGTAATCAAATTTGAGCATCTTATTTGCTTCTTTTCTCCAAGACCACCCTGGCGGTAACAGTCCACACACACACAATTTTGGTATGCATAAACCCATAAATTTCATAACAAAATATAGGAGCTGAGGTTGTAGGAGGACTGTAAGGCAGAAGGTGCTGAAATGTAAAGTCTGTGTGTGTTTGAAGGGATGTCATTTATTACATACTTCTGCCTTAAGAAAAAAAAAATCCTTACTGTTACCACACAGACTGTATAAATATATATTGCCTAATGCAAGACGGTGTGGTGTAAAGATTTTATTGGCATGCAGTAGCTTAGTTTGAGTAGCAAAGGCCTGAGCAAGCTCTGTATCACCTCAGATGTGTGCCAAGAAAACACGTCCTTGGCATAGGCAATGAGAACATCCCCAGTGACGCTGCATAGGTGTAAATCTAATGAGGATAATAACCCAAATGCTTCAGGGCATCAACCCATTACTGGCTGCCTGGGATTAGGAAGGAATTTCTCCTTTGGTTGTGTTATTCTAAAGCCATTTATTGTGGGGCTCCACACACTTCTCTCTGAAGCCTCTGCCACTGGCCACTGCAGGAAGAGGATACTGAATTTGACTGACTACCTGGAAGAGCCTGATCTGGCAACTCATGCCCTCTTCTGCGAATTCTGTAATGATACCTGTTTTATGTGGTTTGGAAGATGTTTTGATGGTGCACTTTGTGCACGTCTCTCTGTAATGGCAGCTTCTGTACAGCTTCTTTCATGAATGCATGGAATAGTTTAGGTTGGCAGGGAGCTCTGCAAATCTCCAGTCCAACACCCAGCTCCAGTCAGGGCTGCTCAGGGCCTTGCCCAGTTCAGATCTGAAAATCTCCAGGGGTAGAAATTTTGCTGCTTCTCTGTCTGTTGCTCCACGGGGACTTTCCAGTAAGTTTAGTAGGAGTGACACTTACGGATACATCTGTCTTAACTTGAACTGTAGAAAGGTGGAGTCTCTTTAGTCACAGTTGGTAATTTTTTCTTTCTCCTGTAATCAAGGGAGAGATAGACATGTCTCCTGGTGGAGTTTTATTTCATCCAAAGATAGGTGGCTGAGACCACCCTTGGCCTGAGTCATTTCTGGCAAGGTCTGTCTTTCTCCCGTGAACCTGGAAAGAACATAGATATTCCCTTTAGATTACGAGCTACATACTAGGCAGCAATAGTTACCTGGAATGAGTCTCAGCCAAAATACAAAGTCATCCAAGGTGAAGGGAATAGTGGCAGTTTATGTCATACACTGTTATGAGCTGACTGTGAAAAAAAAAAGCCCCAAAATACTAGAGAAGGTATTTTTTTCTATTTTTAATGATGTAGAACTACTATTCCTGAGCAACGAGACTTTAAAGGCAGTAAGTTTCTCAATATGGCTTTGTATCTGACTTATTGTTGCACATCTAAAATCAACAAAGATTTATCCTATTGAAAAATGGCTTTGGGTTTCCACAGTGTCAGCTGATACTTGAACTCTGAAAGTCTGATGTGAGCTCTCCTTATTTCAGCTGGTAGAAAAATTCAGCCTATTAGTGTTTCCTAGGGAGAGAGAAAGACATTTTAAACAAAATATTGTGAAAAAACACATCTGTCTTTTAGGTGACAAAGAAAAAATAGTGGGAGGAAAAAGTAGGAAATTCCATCTGACAGAAAAGCAAGTAAAAAGAAAAAAATCACAAGATCTTTTTAAAGATTCTGGCAAGAAAGCATTGGCAGCTCCTAAAATTCCATTGAATTCTAGACTTCCCCAACAAAATCTGCTTCCCTGGAACTGGATCTGGAAAATCCCTGGACATGGTGCTGTCCAAACAGAAAACAAAAACACAGGCTCTATAACTTGAGGAAAAAGAGTCCCCAAGATTTTGGGATGAGATTATTCCAATACATTTCTGCAATGAATTGCTGTTTATTTCTTTTTTTGCTTCATGAACCGAGGCCTGCCTAATGCTTATCATACAGTCTTTTATATCTCAGCAAGTCCCAGTGAATTTCTTGAGAATGAGTAAAAGTTTTTCTATTCCAGCCTCAAGAGAGAAAAAAAAAAAACAACAGTCAAGGACAATTGAAAAATCACTTTTTATCACTTCCCCATGGAAGTTTTAAGAAACTTCCATAGCTCTTATTGGGAAATCCAGTTGAAGTCCTTCCTGCAAGGCAAAGCCTTTGCACACTGTCTTATTTTCAGGATGCCAGGGGAATAAATGGAGTGATGGAATCTGGAAAGACCTCGCTGCAATTCGAAAAGTAACTTTCTCCTTCCTTTCCCTCCCCACCTACTGCCACAGCAGGGGAAAATTATGGCAGTAAGAAAAACAAAGCTCCCGCAATGTTAAAGCTTGCTGCTCTGTCAAATAAAATTTTCTGTATTTTCCTGTGAATTATGAAAAAGAGAAAAAAAAAAAAAAAAAGGATTTGTGTGTAAGTATGCTGCCCGAACGGTGTGCCAAACTAGTGCGGGCAACCAACACTAAGAGCCCACAGATCTGCTGCATTCCTCAGCTCCTCACCCCGCGCACGTGGGCAGCGCTGGATGGGAAGGGGAGCTCGGAGGAGCAGCAGCTTTGGCTTCCCCGGCCTGGGCTGGGGCCAGCATAGCTGTGGCTGATGCTCCGGAGGCGGCGGCGAGCCCGGACCCGGCGCAGGGGGGCTGCCCTCTCTCCCCCCAGAGCCAGCCAGAGGCCTCGAAAATGGCAAAGCCAAACAGCCTTTTGGTTGCTCTTTTTTAATTTTTATTGTGGGAAAGGGTCTGCTTCTTGACAGTGGGAGGAAAAGGGTTGTTTGTCTTAAAAATCCTGAAAAGGAGGATGTTTCAGCAAAAAAAGGAGAAAAAAAGGGTAATGTTTCAATTTGGGTACATTTATATAATATCCCCTTTGGAGCTGTAGTTTGGTTAACCTCTGTGGGTCGAGCTCCCAGCTACAGAAACCTCTCCTCGGGCTCGCTGGCCAGAGAGCCTCATGAAACAACCACCACCCTGCTGCTTTGTGGAAGATTTAAGCAGGGAATTTAGTCTCTGGAGAAAATGGGAGCACAACACACCCAAGCAATCATTGCATTAAGATTTTTTTTTTAATTTTTCTGTGTTAATTTTGCATGAAGACTATTTTTCGTTTCCAGTTAACTCTAGATGGGTTGACATTCTCTTCCTCTGCTTGATCCCTAGGCCACTACAACTGTGTTTTGCCTGTTGTTTGAAGGGACATGAAATACATGATTAAGGTCAATGGGATCATGTTGGTTTCTAACAGGAAGAGTATTCCATCCTATTCTTGCAAATTGTCCCACTTAGAGAAAATTAAGTTCGTTCAAGTCTCCCCTTTGTCCTGCAGGAGTTACTTCCTGCAGAGCCTCTCTTGGTGCTGCTGGTGATCCCACTGGTGTGTAATGTGTGTGTGTCTACAAAACACGTACTTATGGTCTTGTGAGAGGTTACAGCCAGTTGGTGAATCTTCTTCTTGGTACATGAGATGTCCCAGATCATGTGTAATGAGTGTCCCAGTAGACCTGGGTTGTGTTTGCAGTCCTGGCACTGGTGTAGTTTGGTGGCCCTGGGTAAATCACCTCTCCTCTGCAATGGGGAAAAAACCACCAACTTTCTTCATAGAAGCGTTGTGAGATCTACTGAGAAAAGTGTAATATAAGAGTTAGGAAATTATGATAATAATTGCAATAGGAGTTTAGGTCAGACCTCTTATTGGGGAGTTTTAGGGATAGGTCGGTTGGGGAGTGAATACTAAATTTTGACACAAATTGGTTTAAATATACAGCCCTATGAGTATTCAAGCTCATGAATGACTGGTGTATCATTTCAGCCCCTTTCCTCTGCCCTGTCTGTCAGTTATCGGGAGCCTCCTGTAGAGCAGCAGACAGTGGTAATCTCTTTCAGATGCTCCCAGTATCTGTCTATGCTTTGGCCAGATCACGAGTGAAAAGAGGATCATCAAAACCAGAATAAAACAACACAGCAGCCATCCAGTATGAAGTGATGGAAATTTGTGGGTGAGAGAAGCTGAGTTTCTGCTGTTGCTGTTGTGTTTTGGTTTTAAATGCAGAGGGCATGTCACTGCTTCTCAATTGTCATTTGCTAGGTTGAAGCAATCTGTGGCTCCAGAAAGCTGTGACGTAAATAGAATAGAAAAGGAAATATTTTGTCAATTGCTGAAGCTGGCCATATGTTGCAATCAGATGTGCAGGAATTAGAAAAACAAGAACAAGGAAACTTTGTGTATAGCATCAAAGACAGAATTGGCTCACACTCTGAAGAGCAGAAGGATGGCCCTTATTGTTTGTTGACTTTCTCCCAGTTTGTATGCTTGAAGCACTTGAGCTCATGGGCATGTTAAGGGTGTGTTGACACTGGAAGGCAAAACCCACCTCTCATGGGTGCAGCAAGCCTGTGAGGCAGCTGAGATATCAGAAGTAGGTTTATAGAGACATCTGAGTACCTGGAGCCGTGACAAGGATTGTAAGGTCCTGGTCTGATTGGTCCGGGAGGGCTTCATAATGATATTGGAAAAAAAGTGCAGTTTCAACAGATCACACATTCAAAACCCACAAAAAAATTTCCTGTGCAACCTCCTCCAGGTGGACCTGCTCGGGCAGAGGGGTTGGACTAGATGGTCTCCACAGGTCCCTTCCAACCCCATATCATTCTGTGACTCTGTGATGCAGAATCAGACCTGGTATTCAGAGCCATATGGCTATTATAGGTAGTTAAGATCTCTCCCCTGGGCTTGTTGTATCATAGCCATACAGGACCATGTTTGTAGATGCTAAGCAGTGTCCTTATCACCTTTTTGTTCCGTATCAAATTGTTGTTCTTTGAAGGTTTCACCCACAGTGACCAAATTTCTACTGGAAGTTATTTTTGGCTGGATTCTCAGTGTCTAGTAAGAGTTGATTTTGTGCTGCAGCCATGCTGTTTCTTTAGTGATTTTTAGCTGATTTTTTTCTCCTGGTTATTTCTCTTCATGAAAGGTGTAGGTGTTAGTGGCCTTACTCTCCCATCATTTTGGTGGAAACTGGTCTCAAAGGTTAAAAGTTACTGGAGAGCTGCAGAGACAGGTAGATCCCAAGGCAGCACAGTTAGACAGGACAAAGGAAATTAGGCTATAAGGAGCATTGAATGAGAAGTTCAAGTTGTCTGGGAAAAAACACTAGCACAAAAAAAATTCCAGTACGATTTGTTAAAAGCTGGCAAAGTGTTGCCAAAACACAATCGAGGTGTTATGCTGGGATGTGTCTGACAATGTTGACTGTTGACTGTAGGCTCATGCAACATCTGTGGAAGCATGTTAGGAATTCAGGTCCAATGTGCACTTCACCTTTCTTTCTACCTAATAATCTATATGGACTATTTTAAACATTCTCATTCTTAAAAAATGATCTGATACAAAAGCTTCCTTTGTCCCCTTCTGGAGCCTTGGTTTCTCTCCCTAACCCCATGTGCTAGGATGTCCTCATCTTTGTGTTCATCCAGATGTCAGGCATGCTCCAAGGGATGTTTAGTCCTAAACTATCCTTTTGCACACCAAGAGTTTTTACACACTTCTCTTTTCCATAATGCCTCAAGCACAATATTGGCTCTTGAGTCTTTAGTCACGATTTGAGGCACAGCATCTCTCCCGTGTCTTCTCTGATGACAATTTTGTCTTTTGTGATCGCAGGCACATTCTCCAGAGTTCACAGATGATTGTGTGCAGTAGAACTCTAGACTGTGTGTCACCAGGCAGTTTCCAAATGTTTGTGTAGATTGGAAGCATCTCCCAGAGTCTGTCCGGCCTGGGCCTGTGAGGGATGGAAACAGGGAAGGAAAGGACATACTTGTGCCAGGTTTATTGCCATTTATTGAAGTGTTCTAGCCATAGCTGTTAGGTCTCTCCAACTGTGCTCATCAGACTGAGGATCTCAAATTAATGTCCATGACTGAAAGCACTGACCGTCTGTATTTTCTGAAGTTACGATAAAAGGAACAACAGTTAAGGTGGGGAAAAGGAAAGAAAGGGCACTCATTGCTTTCAATAATTTTAAAGAATCATCAGTTTTATTCAAGACTAAAAAAAAGATTTATATCTAATAAAAATGGCATTAGTGCAGCGCTAGACAATTAACATAATCATGTCTAATTTCAGTATAATTAGCATGCTGTAATTAGAAAAGCCATTAGTATAATTAGAACATGTATAAAATTAGCACAAAGGTATTTTAAGTATAGGATCTGTTGTGCTGTTGGTTAATCTGACACAGTCAGTAAAGCTGCTGTTGTCATTTTGCGTTTCAGGTGGCTTCTGGTGGGTAGCTCGTGTATTTGCGTGGCAGAGGAACTGCTGGAGGGTGGCGGTGCAAGTGATGTAGCTGTTGTTCATTGCTGTGAAATCTTGGCTGGCAGGGAATGTGTTGTCGGGCTAATAATTTTCATGGGAGGATGCTCAAGCGTGTAAATTAGCCCTATGTGGAGTAGCAAGATTTTCCTGCCTGCATCCAGCAGACAACACGTTTTGGGAATGACCATGTTGTACTTCTGCGGATAAAAGCTCTCTTGGATCCTGCAGTCTTTGGTGGGGCTGTGTCAGTTTTCACCAGCCAAAGGTGTAGCAGCCTTTTGAATTGCGGCTGGACATTCATTATTGGAGAGGTTAAGCTGCATGAAGGCTATTTAATTACAGCCATACAATGGTTTCTGCATGCTTTCCCTGGAATTCATTGTGTGTTCAGGAAGGTGTGTAAATCAACCAGCACATCAGGCGGGGAGGTGGGGGCTGAGCAGGAGGAATTATTGGATGCCCTCATAAAACTTTAAAAGGCTTGAATGTCAAGTTTAAACTCTTGGGGCCTTAAAACTTGAGTCTCAAGGCACTTCTACCTGCTGTTTCATCACATAAGCTTTTCACTGTTCATGAGCTGCAAACCCAAGATGATTATGACTTCTATTTCCCTGCAGTGTATTTAATTTCCCTTTACTGTTGTCATCATACCCATGTCTGAACCACCTTTCATCTCCTCCTACCACTCATCATCCTTTCAGTTGTAGCCAGTGATGCATAGGCTTTTTAAATAGAGTGTTCCTTGTAGGCTCTTATATCAAAATCTGTTTAACCTCTGGTGCTTTCAGGCTTAAGGCAAAATCACTGCGTATTAGCAGTTCTAATGCGTAACTGCACTCAACAGGAGAGTTAGCAAATCTGCAGAGCGATATGGCAGCAGGGAGGGGATAAGCACGCTGCCAGCTGTGGCCAGCTGCTCGGCTCTGTGCTCCCCACAAAGTGGTGGGTGCCCCACGCTGACCTGATGCCAGACACCTCTTGTGCCATGTGGCTGTGGACACCCACTCTGGTTGTCCTGTCCTTATGGTGGAAGGACTAGAGATGGTCCTGAACTCATCTGGCAGAGTAAGGAAGGCACCGGGCTCTTCCACCCTGGTGCCACAGACAGGCTTTCCAGACATTTCCTTGCAACGATTCCCTTCAGGGGAGACACCAAGCGTCTCATCCCTGCATCCCTGGGAGCCTCCCTCATCCTGTTTCCTCGTTCTTTATCTCTGTGTGTGCTGTCTGTCACCAGGGTAATCTTAGACGCTTGGGCCTCTTCTCTGCTGTAGTATTTAAGAGCAAACGCTCTGCATGCACCATCAAAAATGTTGTGCATGATACCCTGAGTGACATGGAGATTTACAATCAGATAAAAGTAGCAGCATCCACAGCAAAGCAATTAAACTGACAACTTGGTATCTCAAATTTGAATTTAGAGGAAGTTTAGGGTCACAAGCAGCTGAATCTCCCCTTTGATTGGGGTTGGCTGGAACAAAGCGACAGCGAGTAACAGTTCCTAATGTCTCTGCCAGAAACTAGCTCAGGAAAGCTGGGTTGTATTGTCGTTTCTGTTTGGCTGGAGTTTCTTCATATTGATTCCTTCATCACCCCACAAACCAAACCCTTTAGCAGCAGCTGTAGCAAAAATGATAGAAAGTGCATCAGGGGAGGGGATCCTGAATTGAACTCTTGGCTCCCCTGTTAGCTCAGACATTACATTTTTTGGGTCAAAGCAACAACAGCAGTTGTGACAACAGAAGAACTTGTAGATAACGGTTCAGTTTGGTAAGTTCCCCATAAAATATTCACTTAATGCAAGATGCTGCAGTTAACACTCAAGTCCAGAGAGAATCTTATCACTTGATGATCATCTTGCAAGAGAGAGAAAAATTCTGTGCTACACAGTGCTCATTTCCTACAGTAAGTGAGCCTCTTGGCTCAGTTTAAGGCTTCTTGCCTATTTCCATTCCACATATTTATTCTATCAGTCCAGTTTTATAACATCCTAGAAATAATTCACTCTATTTTCTTTCAAAGAGTCAGAAACCATGGCTAGGCATTGGATTGCAGAGTATCAAAATGCTTTGCTAATGAGAAATGGGCAAATGAATCTAAGGAAATAACTCCACTTTCCCTGAATATTTCCTCATGCCTGGGACCAAACCCAAAGCCAAGCTGAACCTTACTACTAGGATGGATTTGTGTTTTTCCAATGTTGTTTTTGATTGCTTCTCACATCCCATCCCTACTTTGGAGTTTGGGTTTGGATAGAAGCGGCAGTGCTGAAAGTTATGAAATGGTTGTTTCCGTCATGTCTCTGGCCCAGTCAGCCGCAGAAATAGTTAGAAGTTTTGGTGGAGCCTCTGAAAATTCATTTTCAGCCATGAACTTTGGGGAAATCTGCGGATGGCCTGGGAGAGGCTGCATTCTGGGGCTTTCAAAACTGACTAGCAAGATTATTGCTTTGGAAATATAGACTCTAAATGAGAAATAATGGAGATATATCTTAATTTGGTTCTATTTCTTCTATTTCAGCTCAGCTGTTAAGGTGCAAGGAGTAAAAGGCTGAATAAAGATTCCTCTTTTATCTCATCTTTGTGATGAGAAAACAGAGGGTGCTTTGGTTTAGCAAAACCTCATTGGTTGTTATGATTTGGTTTTGTAAGCCTCAAGCCAGGGAGGTTGGGGTCTGGCTTCCATTATATTCTAACCAGAAGGTTCATGCAGAAGAGCTTTCTTGCTCAAGTTATCCTGAATTTGTCCTAACTTCAGTTTAATCCAGGCAAAACCTAAACTCTCAGCCCTTTAAGGTCTGTCTGTTGTTAATGTGTTACAATATACTGCGTCGGGTTTGATAGACAAATGAACTCTTGGAGGATATTTATCATACACACACAAATGTGTGTGTGTGTGTATGTATACATATATATTTTGCAGTATTACGAGGTTCTCTTTCATTTGACCACAGTGGTTTCTACTTAGCCACAGAAATCTTGTGCATATACTAGCCAGCTCCTATTTTCATTTGTGCTGGGGTGAAATCAAAATCTGCTCGGCATGCTTCAAATGGAGGCAGAGAGTGTGCCAACACCATGCCACCAAGGGAGAGAGCGCTGTGCTGAATTTTATCTTCTCTGTCTTTACGTTGCTCGGTGAGCTGCAGCCTACAGTGGACCAGAAAGAGCAAAATGAACGTGGTGATTATGTGCTGGATGTACTGGATGTGAACAATATTGAGAAATTTAAGATCAGCCCTTATAAATATACTTACAGTGTATGCATATAACTAAATTAATAGCAGGCATAACTCTTTTAAAAGTCACTTGACTTTAATTGACATATCAATATAATTGGCAATTATCTTAATTGATATACATGGCATAAATATTGTGCTCTGGAAAGCTTCCAGTCCTTCTTTATTAGAGTATTAAGCCACAACATATGCAGATTACATGGAAATACCACTGAAGCATTTGTTAAAAGAAATTCCTTTCTTATGTTTCTTTCTTATATTTTTTATATACATGTGTATATATGTAAATATGTAGAAAAAAAGTCATGAGGACATACTGAGTATTGTCAATACAGCCTTTTAAACAATTTCAAGTGATTCCACTAAAGGGTTTCTACAAGTTTCACACTCTGCTTTTGTGGAAATCAGCTTTCAAGTCAGTCAGGCTAGAGATTAGATCCAAAGATTTAAAACCCCTATAGATCAAAAGCAGATGCTCTTAGAAGACATTTCAGCCAAGACAAGCCGTCTGGGGACATTGTTACAGCGGGAGAAGACAATTTATCATTAAAACATGAAAGCCTCTGTTCAATAATAACCAGATGTATTTAAAAAAAGAAGGAAAGGAAAAGAAAAAGAGAGAGAAAGAAAAAAAATAGGGGTGTCAAGGTCTTGATTCATTTGTCTCCCACTAGAAATCATCTTTATCCCATACTTAGGAAACGAGTGCAGATTCTTTGATGCCAAGACATAATATAAGAAAAATTGAAACATTTCACATTGTAAATCCTTGGCAATTGTCAAGGAAATTTTAATTATATAAAAATCTGTGATGCCTTAGGTAAAGATAAGGAGCCATCAAGTTAAAGAACAGTTTCCATGACTTGAAATAAAAAGGGGAAGAAGATCTGACAGGAGCACTTCAGACCCTTCTCTCTTTCTTCATACAAGTTTTCCCTTTTTTCCATCTTCTCTCTGTCCTAATGCGACTCAGCGACAGTACTTAGCCTTAACCTAAAAGCTCCCCTCCAAATGTCATTTAAGCCTTCCCCACAGAGCAGAGGGGTTGCTGTGAGCCACAGGCGTGTAGGGAAAGGAGGTCACAGTGGGATGGGATGAGTTGCCTCCTGGTGTGCAGCATTCCCATAGGAGAGACAGGAAGTGAGAATTTTAAGATCCCATTTTTCCAGTCTCTAACCACTAGAGAGCATCCCTTCCCAGTGAAATGTATAGCTCTGTAACACAGGAAATGCATTTGCTGCCAGGATATGGGAAGTAGGAAGTCCTCTTCACTCTCTATTCTTGTTTTACAGGCCATACTATAAGAGAGTGGGTGTGATTAACAACATTTGTTAGAATATATTTAAAATCATTTCCAGGTCTGTGGTTAGACGTTTCAGGCTGAAGTTCCCCAGAGAATGAGTACATCTAAGGACTTGGAGTGAGTGATGTGAAGTCAGGACACGAATTCTTTGCCATTGCCACCAAGGAGGTCACAGAGCAATCTGCCTGAGCTCCCTGGTCCACCAGCAAAATGAGACGTAAATCTCATTGCTTTTCTCATAGGAATATGGGAGTGAAATGCACATAACGTCAAAGAGATGAGAGGGAATTTGATGAAAAAATGTTTTCATTGATGTTGCTGGAAAATGCTCATTCTTTGACATGGAAGCTTTTGGGAGAAGTTATTCTGGTTCAGGATGAAGTTTTTGTTCAGTTGGAAGGAGAGACCTGTCCATCCTGCACAAGTTCAGAGTGGAAGACACAACTTTTAGGGCTTTTTTGATACCACGTTTGAGACAGGCAGGTTTCAACTAAAGTCTGTCGTTCCCTGAGTGTCCTGATGGATGGGCTCTCCTATCTCTGACTCTGAAGACGACCTGTTTGTTCTGTCCCTGAGGAACCTTCCCAATAAAACTGTAGTCAAAACCAATAAAGAGAAAGATTGCCAGATTCAGTAAGATGTGAACCTCATTTTGCCTGTCATATTGAGTATCTTCCATGTGAGGCTGTGTCATCATCTGCTTTCTATCTAGCTTTTGCCTGTGGTATGCTTGAAAAGAGGTTTGGAAGAAAGAACCAACTAATCAGATGGGCAAAGATGATGACTGGCCCCTGAAAAGGACAGGGAAGACAATTTAGAGAATGTCTCCTAGACTCAGATCAGAAACTCTGGAGATGTAGGACCTGGATGTTTGTGGATTTCCATGGCTCTTTGAGCACGGAGCACAAGTCAGAGGTCTCTTGTCTGTAGGTGGTTTCTGGGTTCTAGTCAAGCCCAGCTACAAGGGTTCAAAACCAGGAGATTTTGTCAGGGTGAGAACATTTTCCAGGGACAGTATAAGGAGACTGTGCCAAGGTCTGGAAAGCATATCAGCATGCCGGCCCTCTAGGAACTGGAAGCCTTTAGCAAACTAATTCCATTCCTTTTTCTTTGAAAAAGAAAAGAAAGACATTGCCATCTTCTAGTTCAACAAGAACAGTTATGGTAGAAAGTAGTTAGCTTTCTGGAAAACTCAACTTGGGTGAGCTGGAGAACTGTCACCATAGAAAAATTGAAATTAATTGTATTTTTATTTCTCCTCTGTGTGCCAAGCACAAATCTGTTTACTGTGCTAAGGATAGTATCGTTGATGTAAAGTATCAAGAAAGCATGAGAGGGATGATAGCTTTTGACTATTCTGTTGATGTCTCTGGAGCCACATGTAATAGTTTGGAGAACTGTGGGACCAACAGACCTGCTGGGGATGACAACCCTTTAGTGACACATTTGCAAGCAGCAACACGCAGCTATTGGCCGAAGATACATGGTCTTGTATTGCAATTTCTGCTTTTTAAAGTGAGCTTCATCTCCTTTTCTTCATTTCGGAAGAAATCTCTTTGCATCTGCCTTGGAAGGCAAATATCCATAAGCAGAACGGACTGAAGTAGAGAAATTAGGTGCAGGGCCAGATTAACAGCACTGCTGTCATCAGAAAGCTGAGTACTGTCTTTCTTGTTTTGACTCACAACAAAAAATCTGACCTAACTGGATGCAGACTGGATCTGAACATGTATTTGGAAACCCCAAAAGTTTGGGACTTCACATCTGGGGTTCTCACCATAGGTTTAAAGGCAGAAAAAATTGGAGAGAAGGGGCTATTCAGCAATCAGGGGAAGACAGGATCAAGGAAAATATGACTTAAAAGGGGATTGACATTCATTGTCCAATGCTGTTTCAGTTGTACCTATATATTCTGCGCTTGGAGAACTTCGCCCATGCTTTTAGGTCCCTGAGTGCCTGGGTTTTGGAAGGTGGAGATCCACTAGCACGTGGTTGCCAATGGCCACCACACTGACACTGTGCCTGCTGTTGCTGTGACTTAACAGAAGCTTGTTTGGAGCACAACAAGTGGTTCATGTGGCCACATACACCATTTACACAGTGTGGGAGATCACACACATAAAAGTTTAGTGCAGAAGTGCACAAGCACAGACTCACACAGCCCTCGGGCCTTTTCTGTTAACAATCAGACCCATAAAGCACATTAAAATAAACCTATTTTTACAGCTCTGCACTGCTGTTCAACCAAGCATTTCAAGAAGCAAACAAAAGCACCCACTGCTCTGGATATATGAGACTTCATTCCTATCCAGGAGCACAAATTGTACTCAGGAGGGAGTTATGAAACCCTATTTAAGTTCAAATTTGTATTCAGTTTTACATACCTTTGATTCACCCTCCTGTAGGAGGTGGTTTTAATTTTTAGCTTTTGATAGCTCTATACTTTTGTTGACAAACCATTTCCAAACAGTTTTTCCTCAGGGTTTTGAGAGCACGAGGCAGAAACAAGTGAGGTTTTCTTCTCTGCTCTTTTTCAAGCGTAAATAGATACAAGAGGAAAGTATGTTCAAGTGCAGAGAGCCTTCTTGACAGCTGTTTCATGGCTGCCTATCTGGTGAGTTAAGGAGGGCATGAGAAGATGCTCTCTGTCCACTGAGAGCCCGCTCTCGGGCAGGGCTGAGTTTAGGGTCCCTGCTGATGGACCATGCTGCAGAGAAGCTGGACGTCTGATCCCTCCTGATCATTCAGACGAGGACTGGGTTTCTCGTTGGGCACAAAAACACTTTCTGGCTGGAGAGATCCTTTTTCCATCAAGGGCAGCCTTGTAGTGTGGACTTCAGGACTCGAGGTGACTCTGGGTGGGGGACAGGAGGCTACTGTCAGAGAGGCGTCCCCTGAGCAAAGCAAACAAACAAAAAAATACTCTCTGTCTTCAGAACAATATGTCTTACAGCATCTAGAACAAAAGGGTCTTGATTTTACTCAGAGATCCAAACCCAAAACAAATGAGCATTTATAATAAGTGTTTGTAAATGCAGAATTGTTTGTTCTCCTTCTAATTTTTCTTCTGTTTTTCTGAAATCCTTTCAAATAACTTCACAAATCCTTTTGCGTTTCTCCAGCTAAGCGAGCCACTCATTTTTCCCAAACTTTGCTTGGCTGTAAGGGCTTTAAATATTGCAACACTTGACATAAAGCAAAGATTTTTGCTGATAAGCGTGCGTAATGGTTCAAAACTGTTCCAGCGAGCAAATCTGGTTTCTCAAAGGTAAACGATACAAAAAGCTGGCCTTTGATTAAATATTCCAATCATTACATGCTAATGGCGCATGAAGCTGTGATTTATCAGCCAAAACAATGTGCTGGAAAATGAACATAATTCATTAAGCTTGAACCAAACTCCGCTTGAGCTTTCCGCTCACAATAATTCTTGGCCGTGAGCAACTGGTGTCATGCAGCAGAGGCCTGTTTGCAGGAGACTTCTCATTTTTTACGCTGCTCTGCTCTCGAGACACGAAGCTCTGCCACCTGAGCCCTACTCTGCAGAAAGCAGCCACCTCAGCATCCATCAGCGGTGCTGGCCTGAGCTACTCGCAAAAGAAACGGGGGCCACGGGGGGGTTTATTTTCCTTTCATACCTGTTTTAGGCACTGTGAGCTGGTCCCTGGATGGGCACGAGGTTCAGGATGATCTGGGACAGAGATCCTCCCCGGAGTGGAACATCAGGGGCTTTCTAGGCCTCTTCCAACACCAAGTGAAGATGACAAAAAGTTGTTTTCAGGAATGCTGCGTGCGAGCCCAGAGTTACAGCTCAGCTCTGGTGTACCCTCTCCTCCCCCCTGGCTCCCTCCTCGCCGCTGGGAGGCTGTGGGAGGATGGACTGGTAGCAGATCCCCTCGCCTTGGCCTCCTGCCTCCGCCCTGGGAGAGCAGAGCTGGGCGCCAAGGAGATATAATTACTCATCAGGCCGCCACACGTCTATTTTTAGGCACACCGATGTGAGCTGGGGACACGGGCTGATCAGAAGGTGTTTTTTTTTTTTTCTTTGCGAAGAAGGGTGTTGGACAGGGCTCGAGCGCAGGCCTGGAGGTGGGGTGCCTGCTGCTGGCAACACATAGGGCTCTGTTTCGATAACGTCCTGGGGCTGGTTATCATGAAATAACAAGGAGCTAGGTCTGGTTATTAAAAAAAGATGTCTGTTTTGTTACTGTGTCTTTGCTATAGAAGGAGTTGGGGAAAGGAGAGGAGAAGATGCCAAATTGATTGTCGGTGTAGCTGCAGAGGAAATTCATCCCTACAGAGATAGGTGTACCATCAGGTTCGACTCTTAATGTAAATCAGGGCCAGGAAGCAGTTTAGTCTGTTCCCCATAGTCTCAAAACCTTAAAACCACTATGATTAAGTTCCTTCTCACCCACTTTGCACATCCAGCCAAACACCGAAGACGTAAACCAGAAGAATTTCCTGCCCCTCACATCACTTTTATTTCTGTGTTCGCGCACACGGAAGAGAAATAGCAAAATGATTTATAAGGTTTAACCAAAACCAACTCCTCAAGCCCATGAAGCTTTAAAAGGAGACAAGGGGAGAGGGAGGAGGGTATTTTTGGCTGGAGATGTGTACACAGGTGTGTGGAATTTGTGCCCTGGCTTGGGTGGCAGTGGCGGTGCTGGGACACACCAGCTGCATCCCCTCCCGGAGCTGCTGCCCCAGAGGACAGGATGGTTCTTGTCACTCCCAATAAAGCCAGAAGTCCAGATAGGATGGGAAAGGGATGCCAATCACCAATTAGGAAGTAATTTCCCAGCACAGCATACATGTGGTAACACCAAGCTGTGGGATTGCAGTGCTTTCTGCCCACGTAGCTGCAGCACGGCGTGTCCAAACTGTGCTGGGCAACCACTGGTGACTCCTGTGGGCTCTGTGGTCCGTCAGGACTAAGACAACAAACGTGGTGTTAAGGTGTCATGTCTCCAGTGGCTTTTCTGCTCCAGAGACAGCAGTGGTAGGCTGGAGGGGCCTCTCTGTCGAAGCTTGATGGTTTATGCCAGGGATGATGGATGGCTCTGCTTGTAGAAAGAGGCTACACCTGCGGCTAGCTGGCAGCGTGCACAGCTGTTTTGGGAAGCTGCCGTGCCACTGGTGTGATTGACTAATCTGCTTCTCTTTTGATCTAGCAGAAAGCACTTGACAATTCTGGAAGAGGGAAGAAGGGAAAACCCCTCTCACCTCCGTTGCGTTGTGTAAGCAGAGCGCTGTGGGCTGTGGTGACAGCGTGCTCCTGGGTGGGGACAGCGAGGGTGAAGAACATGATCTAGTCCAGCCTCTTGGGCAGGGATCAATGCTTGGCCTCTGCAGCTGGATAAAAAAAGCAGGGTGCTAATCCAGAGAGTGGGATGGGTGCGCTCTTTGTTGCAGCTTGGTTCTGGGAAATGGAAAGGTGCTGGGGGCACTGGAAGCAACGCTAGAAAATCATCAAGCAACTGAAGAGTGCATGGCCCTGTAGATTCAAGAAGCTCAGAAGGTGGGGAGTGGGTTGTCCTTACTGAAAGCTGAAGGTGTGATGGGGTGCCCTGGTAGCTCTGTTGTGTGGATGCCAGTGTCCCTCCTCCAGCTGTGTTCTCTCTGCCATTGTTCCTCTTTGAGGATCAAATTAGCTGCCAGGATCAGAGCTGTCATTCTACAATACGCCTGCTGTTTTTAGGGACAAGACCTTTTTAAGTGGACAGAGTGTAAAAGACATTGAGCCAGGGAAAAAAATGAGTGTAAGGAAAATGATGATTAAATATCTGGTTTTTCCAAGGCTTGTCAGAATCTCTCCGTATGACCTTTGGAAATTCCTGCATCATCTTGGCCCACCTCGAGCAGTCTGAGTACAGTCCCAAGGAAGTGCAAAAATGTCCTTTCATCCACTCTTTATTTAAATTATCAGATTTTCTGAGCAGGTATTGTTTTCTGTCTGGGTTTGTACAGTATGTGCTGATAAGTGCAATGCCATAGTGAATTGTGAGCCGAGGCTCAGATCTTCTGAGATACTTAGGTGTGTATTTCAAATTCTTCCTGTTCGGTAGGAGCTCCTGCTTACTTTGGAGATCTGGGCTTAGGGCACAGAGGACCACAAATAATCCTCCGGGCACACTTCAGACTTTTGCAAAAGACTAAAATAAATCTCAAAGTCCATGTGCCTGTGTTGCTAACCCCTCAGACACATTTTGATTTATTGGAGGACACAAATGTTAACCTTGATCTTCCTTCTCAATATTCATTCATTACTTTCTCCATTGTAGTTTACATTCCCTGTTGCTAAAACTAACAAAATGTTCATGTTAACAGAAAGTCTTCTCCCTGCTGGGCCCCAAATTAAACACTCCTGGAAAGGCAGGAGGCGGTTACTTTATTCTGCATTGCGAATTAGCATGTTTGCATAACTTAATGATCAGTGCATAAGGCAGGAATTCCAGAAGAGATCAATCTTCAGTGCTGTGTTTGACTTCACGGGCCGAGCGTCCTCCTCTCTGTATGGCATCGCCATGTAGGCTGCTGAAATGGCCTTCTGATGTGGGGCTATCCATCACTGGTTTTGTGTCTGGTTTCTGTGAGGAAACCACAGAGAATGAAAATACGTCAAATAGCCTACTGAAAAGCAGACTTATCGCTTCTCAAAGCAGTAGCTCATCCCATTGAGAAAACCAGATCCAGCTTATGAAGACGAGTACTGAATTCTTCCACTTTCAGCAGACACACCTCAAAAAACCACCTTTACCTCCAGCTGCAGCTCTCTTAGTGCTATGAAACCCCATTTGAGGGATCTGGGGAAACTCCACTCCAGTGCCGCCGTATGTGTTGTCTCAGCTGCAGTGTATGAGCTGCTTTGGAGGAGGAAGCCACCCATGAGCACATTATTTCCTGTCCTGTGCTCTGCAGAATTTTCTTCTTTAAGAAAACAAGTCAGGATTCTTCCCAAATGTGCATTTTTGTGTGTGCTCAGAGTGTTTCCCTTGCCAAGTTGAGGCCTGATGCAGGCTCAGTCAGATAAAGGGGTAAAACTCCCGTGGACTTCCACAAGGGCGAAGGTCTAAAGGTTGGGGTGTGTTTGAAAGAAGAGGGGGGGGAGGTTACTGTGCCTGAGTTTGAAGAAGCATCACAAATATTTCTAAAAGCTGGGGCGGTGCTATCAAGCTCAGAAGGTGCTCGTTGAAATCATTACTGTGTTACCTCACTATTTCTGTTTATTTGTGTTAACAAATTATTGAGGCAATCATGGGCCAAGATCCAAACGGCTTAGCTGCCATACGAGCTAAAACCCCCCAAATAAGCCCTGCCTAAGGAGTTCACGGTCTCTGAGCAAGGTTTGTCCACCCTTAATGCCCATAAGCACTGTCTTATCCTATGGGGTGTTTCACTAAAGTCACAGTGCAGGTAGGACAACTTCATGGCTAACACAGCACTGGAACAGGCTGCCCAGAGAGAGTGTTGGAGTCTCCTTCTCTGGAGATTCTCAAAACCTTCCTGGTCTCATTCCTGTCCAGCCTGCTCTAGATGAACCTGCTTTGGCAGGGGGGTTGGAATAGACGATCTCTGAAGGTCCCTTCCAACCCCTACCATTCTGTGATTTGCAGGGAAAGTTTGGGTTAGTAATTAAAATATGAAGACTCTCAGGTTCCTAAGCACATATTCCCATTGATGGAGCCCACCCTTCAAGTTTCCATCTAGATCCACCCAAAAATTCAGGGCACAGTTTCTCATAACATTCTATGGCAATCTGGGAATACAGAAGGATGATTCCCTGAAGAGCTGATAGGGCAGAGTTACTGAATGGTCTCTTTCCTTCCTTCCTTCCTAATGGAGCTACTTCAAATTTTAGGGTTTTAAAAATTTGTAGAACTGATTAAACAAACATTTTTTGCACCATAAATATTTACTCTCATTTCTTAGAACTCATAACACCTGTTTTTAAACATGCAGGATGTTAATATTTGAAATATTTTTGCTAGTTCTGTTTCTTAGAAGATTTGCAGTCTTTTTGCATATTTATCTTACAGTCCATGCAGTATTTCTCAGATCAAGTCTTGAAAAGCTGGTTTTATTCTAACGTCTCATTCAATTTCATTCTACTGTCATTTTAGTATTTCTTTCCAGCTGGTGCCCTCTTCCTTTTTTCTTGCTGTGTTCAGTCACACATCACAGCCAAGCAAGTTAAAATTCCAGGCATTTATCACTCTCTGGTAGAATTTTCTTAGTGCTTTTTGCTCAATGTTTTGTGTTTTTCCCTTTGAAGACACAATGGTAAGCTTCCCAGGCAAGCAGTAAACATTCTTCTTTTATTGTTCAAATCCACTTAATATCATCGCAATATGCCTAAAGATTTTTTTTTTTTTTATGTACATCAAAAAGGAGTTAAAGAATATATTGAAATTTACAGGTATGCAGTGGACCTGTAAAGCTTGTCTTGTCCATAACTCAAGCATTAGAGTTGACAGTCTAAGTTAACTAAATCCTCAAATATCCGGGATGTGTCTTTAAAAACCAGATACTTCATTTTCTGAAGTTTACTGTGTAGGACAGAATTTTTTTAGTATATGATCATATTTTTTCACTTTGTATATTTAGGAAATATGAAACTAATGTATGTTATCAATGCATAAGAACTCTCCAAGTTCTCCTTTCTAATAAATTCCCTCTTTTGCTAAAAAAAAATTGTTTTGTTTGGGTGGATAACCACTAACTCCTCTCTGCCATATTGCGAATTATGAAGTGGTTTTGGATGTCTGCTTTCTAAATGAGTGTATTTGATGTAATAAGTGCCCAGACGTAACTGTTTTCTTAGGCTGGCCAAATTATTCATTACAAAAAATATTGTTTTGTAATGACATTAAGTCTCCTCATAACTGTTCAGAGGACAATTTATGGGAACGCAGGCCATGCCACAGGTTAATTTATAAACTGCCTGCACACCCTTTTCATTATTTATTAATTTGTGATTAGTCACTTGAATTATCTGATGTTGACTCTGGTATTTGATTGGACAACAGAAGTGTGATGAATAGGAGAAGAATGAATTGTAAATTCAAATTTGTAATGCAGTGGCATCCGTCACAAATGCACATTCTCATTTGCAAATGAGAGGGGCAGGCATCACCCCAAAGATCTTCCAGCTGAGCATCCACTGAGATGATGAGTGCATACAGGAAAAGATGGGGAAAATGGGCTTTGCCCCTGTAGTGCTCTTGGTGTCCTGGCAAAAAAAGCTCTTGCCAGTTTTATTTTAGGTGAAGGAGAATTTTAAGACAGAGTCACCAAAGGTGATGAGATGTAGGAGAAAAAAGGAGAGGCTGAGTGAGTGAATTGCTTTGGAAATGTCACCAGGGGTGAGGTGGGACAACTGGAAATGTAAATTAACCCTTTGATTCCAAATGAGAAATTATCAGTAGAAAGAGGTTGCCCATGAAGAGGTGAAGCCAAATAGTTTTGATGCAATAACCAAAGAAGAAAAGAGAGCAAAATAGAGGTATGGGCAAGATTGTCAAAACAATGGGATTCCTAGCAAGAGTCTGGAATGATATGTGCTCAAAATAACTGTGTATCTCACTCTCACAGGAAAAAAAGGTGATGTGAAGAATCAACAAGAGAGGAAGGGTTTATAAGTGTCTCAATGTAGTGGGAGGCTATGTCTTACAGACACTTTGCAGGAAAAATGTGGAAGGCTTTGATTTAAGCTGCATGTGAAGACCTTATAGGTCCTACAGAGCGGTCCAACAGACTAGGACACCCCCCCAGGCTGTGGTCCTGAGGGATGAGTAGGAGAATTACTCTTGCCTAAAGCACCCAGGATGTCTCCCTGAAGGATGGTGGTGGAACTGGTGTCTGTAGGTTGAATGACATCAGTTTCCTGTGTCTTATTGACTATGGGAGAGTGCAGGCTGTTCAGGAATTTGATGAGGGTGGTGGAGTAGGGTCTATTTTGTTTTAAAATGACAGAAAACTAAAACTAGTGAAGTCCTCCTGGGGTTAGCTGGAGGCTGACTTTTAGTGCACGTGTAATGCACAGGTGTGTGAAGTTAAGTGTTGTGAAGGCTTTCTGTATTTGTTAACTTTCATCCTATATGTAAGGATGTGTGATAAGGTCAGATATAGACCTTGCAGTGCCTGCAATGAAAATACAGATATTTGTCCTAGGACAATTTTGGAAGCAGCTATTGGATTCTTTCGTTGGGTGATGCACATCCAAAGTAGTGCAGACAGCAAAATATTGTTAGTGTCTGCTGGTTAGCCAGCAACGCAAGGGAAGGTTCAAGCCATTCAAGAGTATCTGTCATGAAGCTGCTATTTTTTCATCTTTATTATACTGAAGTTCCATGTGTTTTTGCTATTCTGTGAATATGCTGGTCTGGCAAAGTTCTTAGAGATCCCTAAAAAGGTGACTGTTTCTAGAATTATGTGTTGTTTCTGGTTTCTTTTTTTTTTTTTTTTTCTAATTGTATTTTATTTTTCAATGGCTAGAAATCAATTGATCTTTTTGTAGCTGGCAAGCTGGGGTAAAGCATGCTTAGAAAAAGCTATATCCCATGGAATTTTTGGCTTGCTTTCTTAAACTGTGGCAGGACATCCTGATGCTATGAAATTACATGGAAAAAAAAGTCTTGGAAGAAAAGGTTGGGATTAGTAGCTTTGTTACTGGATGGATTTGATGAGTTCCTGCTTTGATAGGAACATTATGATGTTGAAAAGTAACAAAATCTTTGAAGAGCTCTGGCAGATTTCGAAATGAAAATTGAATGCAAAACTCTGGAACGTTTTACAGAATAGGCACTTCATGTTTATTAAGCCCCCTCCATGACTTACAGGTACTGAGCTTGTCTTTACAACAGAAACATCTGGCTGCTTTGCTGTCTTTATTAAATTATTCCAGTGATTCAGGGAAAAAAAAAAAAAAAGCACTGACAGAAAAGGGAAGTAAAGTGAAAAAGATACATTTGTGGAGAGGGACTGTGAATAATGCAATAGTTTTCCTGTAGTTGCACCCTAAATATTGTATAGATTGAGGCTGACATGAGGGAGAGAACGGACATCTGGACCAGCAGTTTTTCAGATTACCAGAAATTTTTGACATGTTACTTGGAAAAGATGTAATTAAGATTTATTTATTTTTTGAATGCTCTGCTCTTTTGTATTGTTTTAGCACACATGGCATTCATATAAATCAATTATAATAATAATAGTCTATGAATATAGTGTCTCATCCACGGCCCACTGAAGTCTATGGGAGGGCTTTCCATTGACTTCACTCGGCACTGAGTCAGCCTCACTGAGAGCCTTTGATCAACCAGTAACAACCATTAAATTCTCCCACGTCCCTCTGTGTGGGAGAAGTGGCAGTTTTCATTGCGCATTCTGCTGCTGGACTTAGCGAGGAAGGGTACAAGCGGGTGACTGACATTGCAGAAACTCAAGTCTTTTGGTCAATTCTCCTCCACCACCAACGGGTCCTGGTCCTTGGTGACTGGAAGGATCATGGCAAGTTTATGTTTCTAGGGAGACCTTATAGCACCCTTCCAGTACCTGAAGGGGGCCTACAGGAGAGATGGGGAAGGACTGTTTATCAGGGAGTGTAGTGACAGGATGAAGGGTAATGGTTTTCAACTGAAAGAGAGGAGATTTAGATTAGATATTAGGAAGAAATTCTTTACTGTGAGGATGGTGAGACACTGGAACAGGTTGCCCAGAGAAGCTGTGGATGCCCCATCCCTGGAAGTGTTCAAGGCCAGGCTGGATGGAGCTTTGAGCAACCTTCTCTGGTGGGAGGTGTCCCTGCCCATGGCAGGGAGGTTGGAACTAGATGATCTTTAAGGTCCCTTCCAACCCAAACCATTCTATGATTCTACGTTGCTGTACTTGACAGGTTCAGATGGCTGCTGGAAAGCTAAGAGTCATAAAAGTCTTGGTAGGTAGGTCATGCTACACAAAGGAGCGGGAGATACTGGAATATTTACTGAAGCCTGCTGCTTTGGAGGAGCGTAGCAGACCACGTATGCAGTTAAAAAAGACCCACTGGCCACCAATATGCTGAGCTGTGGTATCCACATTACCACCAGGAAGGTCTGACCACCAGAAATAGTTTTAAACCAACACACCCTGGTTCCCAATTGTGCTAAGAGTACGCACACAGCCTGCTATGGCAGCTCAGCTGACAGCCCATAATTGCTTTAGTTATGAAAGCCCATTTGTTTCTGAATGTGGGACCATGTGTAAGATAAACATGGGGACTGGGAAAGCAGTGTAACAAAAGCGACGTTATACGCTTGGTTTTAGCCAATAGGAAAAGCAATCAACTCATCTTCATGGCTTCTATAACTCACTCACTTAGCTACTGTCATTTTCCCAATAAATACTTTCTGAATGTAGAACTAGGAAAGGAGTCTATTGTTTAAATCAAACAATTCTACACCACATTAAACGTAGTGGTTTTCTCTTTATTATCTGTTGATGAAAAGAAAAAGATGTCTGCCTAAGAAAAATACTATTACATTAAAATAAGAAATGATGGTAAAGGAATAAATCACATTTGCTATGTAGCAATATAGCAGAAAAGAGTCCTCACTTCCCAGTGCCTCTCAATCACTAGTGAAATTCAAACTGCTTGGAATTACTTTTAAGCGTATGCATTCGTAAATAAAGAGAGTAGGAATAATTAATTTGATTTTGAGCAATTGTCTTCCAAATAAATTCCATTCCACAGGGCTGGTAGTAGTTATTTGGTAAAAGAGAAAAGACAAAAAGAGCCAGACCCTGCTCAGGCTATTGGACTTCGGGTTCATTTTCTAAAGGGTAAAGTTATTTTGTTCGCTGTATCTTGAGCTTGGAACAAACAAACCCAGACATGTTTAATATAAAAGATATTGCACTAGTTTGCTATTGATATGCCAGCAAAGCCCTAATCCAATGCCTGTTAACATTGGTTAGTGAGGCACTGCTGTCTCCAGTGGGCTTTGGAGCAGACCCAGAGACAGCTTGGTGTACTAGCTAATAATCCGTCGGCAGGGTGGAACCCCATTCCTGGCGTTTGGCAGGAATTTCCTCGTTTATTTCATTAGGCTTTGAATCAGGCCGATGTGGTGATTTTCGTCTCACCCTGTGTTAGCAGTCTCAGGATTTGGTATCTCATCATTTATGCTCAGCCTTTTTATCCGAGGACAACATGGATGCATTTGGAGGGAAGTTCAGCTCAGCTGTCTCAAGCTACTGGTTCTGGCCGTCTTTCCTTGGATGCTCCCATCTCTCCTGACTCGGTATGATGGAAAAAGCCAAACTGGAAAGATCAGGCATCTCGCTATCAGATAGCTGGAATCAGATACAGTCAGTCCCACCTCTGTTGATCCCTGTGCAGGTAACTTAATGCATGAAAGACTCAGCTGAATTACTTGGCACTTGAAGGTCGTTGAGAATGTCATAAGAGAATCAAAACTAGAACTTTAATTTGAATAATCACAACCATAATAGAAAAAAAATAATGAATGCAGTGCGTTCTTTTTTTCATCCAAAAAGCAATTAGTCCCAAACACATAAGAAGGAGGGCAGGACACGGACACATCTTCAGCATTTACAAATAGTGTGAGGATACTGCCATCCTGAGAATTACTTTGATTAGCAGCATTATCAAGTTCTGACATGAGATCAGGACTCACTGTAGAGGATACAATAGGTATACATGGTAAGGGATGTCCTCTAAAGAGCATGCAGATTGCGTCCGTAAAGAGCTAGTAATGGGAGAAACCAAAGTTAGAGACTTGCAAAGGTTTGCTCTGTTACTCACACCAGGACCCTGCACTCCCTTCTCCTTGTTTGCTGCCCTGTTCTCCCACTTACGAGACAAGTCAAGAATAGAGATTTCAATTACCTGCAGTCATTATGCAACTTTAAGGAGGAACCTTGACTTGTGCTATTCTTATGGAATAACACATTCTGTTAGGCTTTCTTTTCTCTTGAAATCGCTTGAGTTGGTTTGGCCAGCACGTGTGACTTCTCCCTGGCCTAGAGCCATCACCACTTGGGCTGTGCGCTCGCCTTATCTCAGCAGCTGATCAAGCTCAGGCATGAGCAGTCTTTGCGTGGGGGACTCCCAGGGGGAATCCGGGGTGCCAGAGGAAAGAATGGTGGGGTTTGCAAGGCAGGTTTTCTCCCTCTGAGTCAGCGCTGAGCCACTGAGTCAACCCGGTTTTCGGGGGTGGCACCTTCTCTCAGCCATCATGAGTAATCTGTGGTTTCTGCTAAATATCAAAAGGATGCAGTAAATTCAAAACAAAACAAACAAAAAAAAAAGAAAACAAAAAAAGCCAAGGTGTTTCAGACCTTTGCCCTAAATAAATGTTTATTTTACTGATACTTATCTTAGGTGAGGGACGGAAGCTATGATGAAATAGAGTGAAATACAGTTAAATATATATGCTGGGGTGAAGGTTGGTAAAGGCCTGGTCAGTCTTCTTGATCCAAGCCCTAGGAATATTCAGGGAAAGCAAGATTGGACTGAAAAATAATGAAGAAAATTGCCTTTTCCGTGTAAGATGTAAGCAGTAGAGCCCATCGCGGTAGGAGGGTACCTGGGACATGAAATTAGCTAGGTTGAAAGGGGGCTGATGAGAAGATCTGTGTGGCCATACCAAGATTCACCCTTGGAGTAGGTCAGAGCCATCTCCATTTGCAGCCAAAATATTCAAGAGCCTCAAACATGTTTTTCAGAGAGGGGTGAGAGATGCAGGCTGGTTTAGACTGGTGAAGAGGAGGTACGGGGGTGATCGAAAAGCCTCCTACAGCTATTGGAACAGCAGTTACAAAGATGTCAGTGGCAAACTCTAAGGAATGCCACGTGATGAAACTGAGCAATAACAAATTGCAACTTGGGAGGTTTAAATTAGACATAAGGAAATTCTTTTCATGAGGAGGGTGGAGCAGCACTGGAAGCACTCCTGGTTACCCAAGCAGTCGTGGTATCTCTGTCCTTGGAGGCTTTCAAGACTTGGCTAGACAAAGCGTTGGCTGACCTGACCAACTGTCAGCAATAGTCTTGCTATGAGTGGAAGGTTGGACTGAAGATTTTTAGACATCGCTTCCAACCAGCATTTCTGTGATCTTATGATATCCAGTGTGGAATTTCCTTAAAATTATGTCATTAAAAATTGAGTCTCTGGAACTTGCCAGTCTCCATTACAAATCCCTTGTCCTGATTTCCCTCCTGCTAATGTCTTTTTTCATCTGCTGCGCCAAATCACATCATACTCCCTCACAGGGTATGTCTGCCGCTGCACCTACATGAAGAGTATCCTCTGTCCTTGCTGAAAAAAATACTTGTAAAACAAAAAGCATACTTTTACCTCTTGTGGTACTTACCCCAGCTTCTGCAGGTCCCTTTGTCTTGCCAAGAGCCTGAAAAAGCTTTTTTAGCCCCAAGTTGGCATTGCTTATGCCAGCTTTATTTACAATGGCATTGTGAAGTACCTCCTGGATTTTTATTTAAATCCTTGATTAACAGCTTCATCCAAAGGAAAGACAACTCCAACTTTAACCAACACTTGAAAAACAGAATGAGTAGCCTAATAGCACTCTGTTATCAAGTCTTGTGGCGGGAGAAACCCACACCTCGTCAGTGAAATTATGAGAAAAGAAGGATGATTTGAGGCTGTAGAGTTCTGGCTGCCATCTCGCATTGCTATTGCCATGGAGATGCAGCCACAATAGGCCCCATCCAAAGCTGAGCCAGACATATTTTACATAATATGAAGATAAAATGTTTAGGCAGATAAGTGAAAAATAAGGGGCAATCTGCTCCTTTTATTTTTTTGTCACTGGCTATTTGCTTTCGGGGCTGGAATAATTTATTGTTCCTTTTCTGTCCAATAGGAGAGATAAATGAGGGTGAATTCTTCAATGAGCAAAACATACATTTGGAAACACCATTTTAGTATCAAAATGAGATTTCCATAAGACCTTGCTGAATGAAGCTGTAGCAGTATGTCTTGATCCCTCACTAGGAGAGGAAAAGCAGCCAGAAATTTCAAGACTAAATCGCCTTGTAGTTCGTCATCTTCTTTCTTTGTTATTTTTTTGTTTATAGAAAAAAGTGAATTTATTGAGCATGGAAAAATACCAGATTGACAGCTCTGGAAAATAAAAGCCTCTCTTAATCCAGAGTGCAGATGTGGCACAGTCAGGATTAATGCAAAATGCTTCCCTAAGATCCAAAGAAATCATTGCGAGCCATTTGGCAGAGGATGGGCGCTCTGCCCCCGTAGTTATCCAGGGGGGTTTCAGAGGGCACAAGTGCCGGCCAGTGCTAAAGTGCTTAAAAGTCAGTTGTGCCTTTGAGTTTCTCTGCCTTTGAGTTTCTCTGTGCCACTCTTGTTGCCAAGCTGCTCTGCCAAGGCAGCGTGGAGTAAGGGAGGGGGAAGGAGGACCAAAAATGAGGAGGTTTATGCTCATTAAGAAGTCATTTAAGTCACCGGACAGGCTGTCAGCAATTCACTGCGACAGAAATGAATGTGGAACCAGAGTGAAATTGCCTCAAGAGGGTTGGCATCGTTTCTGGTTTCTGTAGAGGTGATCTTTGAGCAGCAAGAAGTTGAATTTTGACCTGAAAACCTGAGAGCTTGGAAATCTCTGCTTCCAGGCGCAGGGGCTCAGCACCTCTCCTGTTAAGAGCTGGTTAGTGCTGATTTAGACAGATAGGAGGTTTCACCATCCGGTAATAAGGCAGGGTAGCTTAATGCACGAGTATAGCAGGAGTGAATAAAATGGGACTTGGCGTACACCCACAAAGCACCAAAGTTTGTGCCTGACTCCAAGTGTGGGAATTCATGCATTCGGCAGATGCCACCTGCCCCTGATGCTGGATTATGCCTTGGCTTTGGGTCCAGCATGGACAAGGTGAGGTCTTTGCACCTGTACGGGCATGGATGGGACACCTGGGCAGCACTACAGAGCCCCTCACCACAGGGAATTAGTGCAATTAAGAGCAGAGGATCAAAGCTCCTGCCCTGTTTCTCCTCTTCACCTAACGAGCCCGTAGCCTGGGGAGAGCTGTAGGTGGTTGTGAGTTGTATTTGGTGCATTCAGTCTTTATTTTGCATGCTTCAGGGGCACTCTGTTGTGTGTGGGGAAGGTTGTTTGTTTTTATTTTGCATTTTTTCTCTGAAGTATATGACTTTTTCATCAGGGTGAAAATCTGTCAAATGGCCATTTCAGACTGCCTACAAATTATGAGGCTCTGGAATCTATTAAAGCATAAATGTCAAAAGAAAATTACTGCAGAGTTTCTCTAGCCTTTCTTGTTTTACTCCTTGATGTTAACTTCCCTTGTTTGCTGATGTATGCTTTTTGTGCAGAGGTTAAAGAAAAATATTCTTCTTAAAAAAGATGCCACAGTTAGTAACTATTTTTACATGTCTACAGTGTACAGGCTCTGTATGTGTGTATGCAGGGTTTTCCATCAAGATAAACCTGCTTAGAAAACAGTTGTGGTTAAAAAAGAAAAGGGGGGAGAGACTGGATGCCAGAAAACCAGAACTAAATCATTCTCTTTTTTCCATGTGAATATTTCTGAATTATACTTGTAATGTACCATAACAACAAACAACATGTTTTCTTAAGTGTAAGTAGATTTGCTGTTGGGGAAATCTGTGCCAAAGCTATTTTTGAGCAAGCAGATGTCAAGGGCCTAAACAAAACCTGAAGTGTGCATAGACATTATGAATTGCACTTGCATTCAGAGACAGACTGAAGACAGAAAGCTTGTTAAATTTTACTACATTGTCTGCGAAAAAATGCTGTTTAGATGACTACATGGTATGAAATTGATTATGCTGTATATGCCAGCCCCTTCCAAAGCTCACCCTATAATCCTTGATTTTCTTTTAAAGCACTTTGTACTTCCAATATGCAATTAAAATAAAATTCAAAGGAGGGTCAGATCCTCTGTTGGTTGGCATAACTTGCCAGCATTATTTCTGCTAGCCCTGAGGATGGAGACTTGGTCCAGAGTAGGTGCCATTGATGGCTGTGGGATGTCCCAAGTAGAAGAAGATGAGTGATACCAGGTAGAGGTGCAGGGAGGCAGTGTGTCTCTTCTCAAATGCTGGGAATCACTCCCACGTCTATAGGAAGGTATTGATGTACAGCAGGAGGTTCTAATGTACATGATACTGGGAAGACAATCTCAACATGCAAAATAAAAGACATCCCAGAGTTTGACTGCATTGTGAACTTTCCTTTCTCCAGTTTCTTTCTGCATAGATGTGTTTAGTTTATGACATATTTCAATATAGCACTGGGAAAAGGTGTGGGAGAGTCTGGAGGTTCCAAGGATTTAAGAACTGGAAACTTACAATTAATTTTGGTTAAGGAATTGCAATGGATTTAGATGTTTTAAGCGGCAAAGAATGAGCTAAGGGTCTTGTGCTGCTCTGTACGGCTGGAGTAAGTCCAGGCACAGTTTGCTGCCGGGAGGGAAGTTATGACAATACTGTGTCTGGAAGGACAGGGTGGCTTCTCGGGTCAGTTTAGCAAAGCCTGGGGGCCTGATGCACATTTACACGAGTGCTCCTCTGCACTGCGGTGGAGGTGTTGATTATTGCCAGCAGACTGCGATGCCGTAAGTGAAAATCAGACGTGTTTTACAGAGAACGCTAGGAAGGTTGGCAGGAGACCCTTTTTCCATGTTTGCCAATAATGTGATGTGAACTTCAGCAGCTTTGTGCCTGCTGAACGGGGTCGCAGAGAATCTATTAGGGCACATGTGTTTCCAAACTTTACCGATGCCGAAATACCTCCCAGTAGGTGTGCACCAAAGAATAAGGCATTAATTTCCTTCAGCACGAGCTGTAGCACTGAGCTGCACCAGAAGGGAAGTTTACAGAGTTCAGTTTGATCGGTGTAAGTCCACGCAAGGGATCACTAAAACCCAGTAAAATAATATTGTGCTCCTTAGAAAATGAGCTTGGTGAGACTGCAGCGATACCACTTCCCAGTGATCCCCTCCATCGTGCTCAATGGAGCATCCATCACTAGAAAACATGTCTTCTTGTCTAAAACATGTCCAGAATTTGTCACGTATTTTGGTATTACCTCTCAAGAAGATTTAGCAAATTTAATATCTGTGCAGCACCTTCATTGTACTATGGCTATTGTTAATTCGTGATCCACCAGCACTTGGCGTGACTTGTATTAGCAATAAAAGCCTTCAAGGCCACGCAGCAGATCCCAGAACAGGCTACAGAAATACATGAGGGTAAAAAAAAAATAAGTGTTTTTTCCTTTACTTTGGCTTTATGACTGTTAAACAGATGGTGGGATTCTCCAAGCATCCCTGAGTCTCATTAGCTGCACAAACAGGGGTGATGGCAGATATGATACTTGATTTCAGAAATTATATTTTTCTTCCACGGTAATTCTTTATATTTATGATGTATAACAGTTTTTTTCCCTGGGATCTTTGAAGTTTTGGAGAAAATTAACATTAGTCTTGAATTTAGAACTAGAATTTGATCTTTTTTGCATTGCTTCCGATGAGTTGAATTAGCTGGAATTAAGGCAAACACTTTATTGTTGGATTGCCACCAGCACTGAAAATCAAATAGTTTGGGGGTGAACTCCAAAGGAAAATATTTTTCATATCCTGGGTGGAATTATCCAAGAATAGCTGTAATTCAAACACTATTTTCAGACCACAAGATTTTCCTTGACTTCCGACAAGAACAATTGTAGATTATTTTGAAAACTCAACATGTTATTAAGCTGTGTCAGTCTGAGAAATAAAAATGTATAATAATTTATTCTGAAACTTTTGTAGTAAAATGTTTTAAATTATTTTACTTTTTCCATTGAAACACTGCAGTAAATATTCTAAATTTGTTTAAATTTTTCAAGCTTTACTAGTTTAAATAAAGTGCATTTAAATAGATCCATGCAACATATGCCATGTTCACAGTTTCTCAAATTCTAGACAGCAGACATGTAAGCATAAAATTGTTTCTTATTTGCTAGAAATTATATAAAAGCTTATATCAAGAGATTACATTCGCGAAAACTCCTTGCAACTTGTTACTTGTAATTCTTCTTTAGAATGACAAAATTCATTGAGTGGATTTGGGCAGGAGATGACATAGGATAGGTTCTAATAAAATCCATCTACTCTGAATAGCTCAGAGACCAGACAGTGGAAACCATCTATACGTTGTGCACCCTCATTCCAGCTCAGGTGGTGCGAACTGGGGTCTTCCCCCTCAAACACGTGATCAAAGGAAAGGCATAAATAAGCTGAAGATATGACTGCCTGACCCAATGCAGAAGGAAACATTCCTGAGAGATTCCACCATCTGAAGTTGGGTAGAAAGAGACTTGAGTTTCTTCTCATAAGCTCTCAACAGGAGTTAGTGAGAAGAAGAAAAATCCGTGGCATGGTTGGGAGGGACATTTTCAGCCTCTGCAAGGCCAAACAGTGCAAATTTATAGGGCTTTGTAGGCCACCACCAGGACCAGGGCCTATGAATGAAGGAAGACAACACACTGGAGGAGGCAGTCCAGGAGAATGTAATGACAATAGCAGTGCTAGACCTAGGTTTGTGAGAAGAAACAAGAAGATTACCTCACAAAATAAATATTACTTAAGCTATTCACTTAAGAAAGGAAAGTTAATGCCTAGGCATCATGCCTAAATGTAAGAGATTTATCCTCCTCTTAGAACTGTGTTGCTTCTGCCAGAAGTTCTGCATTACTGCGTTAGGTTTTCCTGCGGGACTGCACCGCCATCTGGTTCAACCTATTGTTCTAAGGACTTCTAAGACAATGTTTAAGTATCTAACTTATGTTCTGTATGCAGCTATACATACGGTTATTTACATGGTTACACACGTGCAGACGCTGTTTGCTGAGAAGGGTTGAGGTTTGCGATATGTAAGCAATGCCCCATAGGCTGTAGTAAGTGTTCGTGAGGCTTCCAACCCAAGGCACAACAGTCCCCCTTATAAATGAAATCCCTAGTCAATGTATGTTTTTTTACACTCTTGAAGAATGCACTTTCTTCTCCAAATCTGGTTCGCTTTCACTTATTGTCTGTTGAAACATCTCTTTCTTGTAATTCAGAGGGACTTGCAAGACCCATGGCCAGTAGACTCTAATGAAATCCATCTGGGGTAGAGAGGGAAAGGCTGCTGCTGTAGTCTTTATCCCAGTAGTCAATGATATGGACAAGAGTGGGTACGACTGCAGATCCATACCTGAAACAAGCCACCATGGGAGCTGCAGGCCCCTGTGTGGAAAGACAGACTTGATAGAGGTGTGCTTGTCTGGAGCACTGAAAGGTGCTGAGAGGGTCTCCTTGTGTGCTGGTGGGAATTACGCTGAGTCTCAAGATGAATCTCATCACTGTGGCAGGATCAATTCTTTGCTGTCCTTGGTAATAAATATGAAAGCCAGGGAAGTCTGGAGTACTGAATTTTCCCTAGGAGAACAGCAGATGTTCATAGTAAATGGAAATGGTGTAAAAGCTTATGTGAAATGGAGAACTGCGTGGTGCTGGGACATTGTTGTGCAGGTAGCAGGGCTGCTGCTGAAACCAGATTTTCTCCTCACAACCATCAGTGACTAATAAAGCCCCAACTTGTCTTCCAGCAGAGAGATCGTGGCCACACGTACAAATGCACAACGAAAAACCATCTATTTGATTGACTTCCCCTGGGCCTCATTCTGTGGGCTTTACTCCTCGTCAGTAGGATTCCCTTGTGCTGTGAGTCTGCAGGAGGTGAGGATGTTCAGTGCCTCCCTGAGCTGAGACTTTAGCCTGGAAATCTAGGTGACTTTCCTCACTTGGTGCTTTCAAGTACCCGTAATTAGACTTTACTTATTTCAATTTTAACTGGAGTCGAGGAGTTGCTACTCCACAAGGCAAAGTGCTTTTGTGTTTGGATCCTGGCTGGGGCCATAGTCACTTGTAGTGAATTTATCCCTCCAGGCAGAGAATCCCTGGGGTGGCACTTTGGAGGTTTGGACGCTGTGTGTCCATACACAGTCATCCTTCAGGCGTTCAGCTTGAAACTGGTGGTATAGGAACATCATCTAGAAACGGGGTGTATGAACATTGTCTGCAGCCAGGATGGGAAGTGCAGTAACAATCTGTGTGTGCATGTGTGTGCACACAGGCTGGAAAAGCATTGCTCCATCCACAGATGGCTCTGAGGGGAGCAACCACAAGACTGCGGAGAACCTCTTAACGCTGTGGGCTAGGGCTTTACAAGCAAAAGAAAAGCCCAATGAAAACAAACAGCCCCAGGGCTAATGATCTGCTGCTCGTGTTTTGTGAATGGGGGTGTGGGAAAAGGATGCTGGAGCAAGGCTTGGTGGATACGGAGCTGTTTAGCGTGCTCCGTAGCTGGGGGTCTTTTTCCTGTCATGGTTCAGTCAAGCACAACCTCAGGTTTCAACGGCTGGTTAGCCACATCCATTCTGGGGTTTATTTTATATTTTATTTTTATTGTTATTGTTGTTTTGTAACCAGGAGGGATGCAGTGGTTTCCAGTGTGCTACGGCTCTGCAGACCTTGTGAAGCCTCTCCTGTGTGAAGTGGGAAGGAAGGAGAAAGACACATTTGAAATGAAAACAAAATAGGGAAAAAAACGAGTGCTGGTATTTGCTGAGGAATGCTCCCCACAATGCTGAAGTTGCATAAGTGCCGTCTTTGTTTCAATCAAAAATCTGCTTTTTGGGTTGAAACAAGGCCACCACTAACAAGGCCAGGAAAGAAATTTCCTAATGGTTCGAAGTGAATTTAGGATTTTGATGGAGCATTTGATTCTAGGTATGGTTCATATAGCTGAAGAAACAGAAATACAGTCCCTCCACGTCAGCCAATACATACAAAAATGCCACAGCGCAGACGCAGCCCAGGCACCCTCGCCACATGGCTAATGGATCTGAAGGGGAACCCTGTTCCACTATGAGCAGGGGAAATGATGAAGTGACAGATAAGGGAACTCAAAGTGAACGACACAAGGTATTTTTGCAGCATTTGGGATGGATTTTATGGTGAGATGGATTGATTACAGGCGCTGTTATTGGGCCATACAAATCCTCGATGGCAGTGAACCAGCCCAGGCTGAATTTGGCTTAAAAAGTGCATTATATAATCCTCTGAAGTTGCATGGAGTGTGTTTTCCTATCTGAGGTTTTTGCCCCTTTAATTCCTTCATTTCCTTGGTCAGTTCCTGAAACGTTCCCTCTTTTTTCTCTTGTAACATTCATCACCCTGAGAACTAGTTGGGGAGCAATGGGCGGCCTGTACCAGTGAGCGTGATGTTTTTTCTGCTGTGCTTCTGTGTCTCAGAGCATCCTGCTGAGGTTCCAGGAGAGAAGCAGGTAAGGTGGTTTGCCACAAAGCACGAGTGCTACGTCGTGCACATTCATTATTCAGCCCCACATCTTCTCTAGCTGTGGGCCCATCCTGCACCCACCATGTCCCTTGAGCAAACCATGCTTTTCATTAATCTGCCTCTCCGAAATGAGTATGTTACCCCTATCAAGGTGGTTAGCCCGTAAGAACTGGGTCAGATCCCACCCAGCCATCAGACAGGAGCTGGTGGTAAATATTCAGCATGTAGGTGCAGTGATCTTTCCCCATATGTTTCTGGCTGGTTTGGGGCAGACAGGCATTTTGGGAACTTCCTGAGTTGGAGGCTACATCTGCAACAGAGAGCTCAGACCAGTCCCGACAGTAAAAAATATTAGACAACTTCATCCTGAAGCGTCTCTGAGTATCCCAGGTTGGCTTTCCCAGCAGCTGCTAGTCAAATTACACCACCTGAAAGCAATGAAACCCAAAACGAAAGAAGGGAGAGAGAGCAGAAAACCACTGTCCATCTCTTTCATAAGCAACTCACCTTTTCTTCCTGTAGCAATAGTTCTTTCTGTCCCAGGTAATTGAATTTGACATATTTTAGCCATGCTAACCTTTGGCTTTCAACACATCCCTCATATTGTGGTCAATTATTTTTCAGCAAGGCAAATACCATCTGTAGTTACACTCGTGAAAATAAAATCACATGGGCCATCGGTTCCTGTGCTTCAGGCACAAGCTCACAAGAGTTGAGGTGAGGAAGAAATCACACCACTTGTAGCAGATTGAACCTTTGACATCTTCTCCTGTAGCATCTGGAAGCTGCAATTGCTCGAAGCAGGATAACAACCCTGCTGGTCCAAATCCTGCCATGATCAAGAGCGGGTCTTTATGAGGCTTTTCCACTACAGACCATTGTGGTACTTGCCACTTTGTTTTCATCCCTCATGAAACTAAGCCTACGTGATTGGCACCGATTACTTTTCATTCTCGGCTGCGCGGGCAGTTGTAGCAAGAGTAGGTCACACAAGAAATGTGTGGCAGAGCCAGAAGTTAAAACCCGGCTGCCTTACCCCAGTCACAGGCAAAAGAGCCAAGCCCAGCTTTCTGTCTCGCAAAAAAAAATAAATAGCCATTTTAATGAGAGCAGCCCAGAGGGGTTTGCATGGGTGGCAGATGAATGATTCAATGTGTGTCCCAGTGCACAGATTTTCTGGACCATGAAGCCACGAAGTGAGGATTCCCTGTTGCTTGTACTTTCTTCTGTGAAGCTTTGTGCCAATTTCTGCCTCAGTTTCCCCACCTAATACAAAGCCTGATGGTCTTTCCCTTCTTTTGGTTAGTAAATTGAGATCTCTGGTTGAAAGCCCCTGAAACTTGTTAGGTTTGTACTTTCCTTAGGGGTGGCATAGTGTGATTGGCTTGCTTGGTTTATTGCAAGGAAAGAAACATACCTCTTCCTCTCAAGCTTTGTGTCCTGGCAGGTTGTGCCATGGCCAGGAGGAGCATCATTGCACCATCAGCCATGCCAAAGGCTTCTCTTGGACAAAGCCAGGTGGACTCATGAGGTTCTGCCTGCCTCTAATGACTGCCCTTGGATGACATTGGCAGATTTCCTTCCCTTAATCACGTAGAAAGGACTTGACAGTCTGTATTACAGCTTTACAAGAACACAAGCTTGCAGGGAATTTTATGGATGGAATAAATCTCTTTAAAGGAATGCCAAGACTCTAGGACACATGAGATTTGGGGTTTGAGTGTGTATATATTTATTTGTATATATTTATATGGTTCTTGGTTTCCACATGCCTCCCTCTGTGGAATAGTAATGATCCTGCAGATTCCCTGCTCTCATGACCACCATGAAATGTTGATACATTAAACTGCCTGAGCGAGATGCTGATGCCCTCCATCTTCTCCTCTGGGGAGGCAATACAACGAACCTGAATTTAATGGGGCAGCCAGCTGGTGTGCTGGTGTGAAGCCATTACTTCCCCAAGGAATGAAGGTTACAGGACTAATGAGTATCCAGCAGCAAAAAGTGGATCTAAGACTTTCTGGGTGGTAATATTAACACTTTGGTAATGGCTTAGAGGAAAGCCCTAAGTCCTCTTGGACCTGGCTTCTGCCTGGTCGAGAAACCGCGGAGCTCAGATGAACGTTGTTCCAGCTGGAACGGAGCCTTCAAAATGCTCCGTCTTGGAAAGAAGGAGAGGCAAAAGAGAGAATTGAACACAGACAACAGGGAAAGCAAGATGGAAATATTGGAAGACTTGAAGAAAGGCATGAACCTCTTTTGCTCTCTGGATGCTGCTGAGCTACCCCTTTCACCTTGAGCTGTTCTCAAGAGAAAATAGGAGGGAAGGCAAAGTTACGCTTGTGTCTTCACAAAAGTTCCCAAAGGATGTCTCTTCACATACAGACAGAAAGACACACATGCACATTTCCAGATCTCTGTCTTGCACACTTCACGTGCTCAGGAATGACTTGCAGGGTCGTGCTGTCAGCGTTTCCAACAAAGGCGGTTAGTATTCCTACACTTGCCAAGCAGTGTGTGGATACAGCTAGGAGAACACGTTTTTTGTTTAAACAGCAAAACAAGCGAATAGGTTCCCCATTCCTTCCCTCCTCCTGTCTGCAATTCAAGTGGACTCCTAGTCCTGGGGTATTATTCCTGGCTGAGAGGGAAAGTTTATATGAGTCCCTCGTTACGGCTCTTGGCAGCTCATCACACTATTCCTGTAATACTGCAGCACAGGTCTGGCCAGGGAGCAAAACGCAAAAGAAGATGGGAATTTGGGAGAACCAAGAAATGCTTCAGGTCAGGAGGAATATACCGTATGGGGAGATGGAGATGTGGAGGTGAGGTGAACAGATGCGCTCCTTCAAGCCTGTATCCAGTTCATGTCCTGGGCTAGGGAGAGGAGCACAGAGCAAAAAGAAGACAGCAATCGCTGCTTGAAGTGTTTTGCCCAGATAAGCCTTTTTCTGAGTATGTCCATTTTCAAATGGAAATGTCTTTTTTCCCGGTGGTGGGGGGGAAGAGATGGGGGAGGCGGGGGGAGACAGGAGGCAAATTATTGCCACTTGTATGAGACTTAAAGTACTAGGCTTTAGGTACAGCCAAGGAGAGTCTGGTTTGACCTTGGCGAGGTCTTTTCTAGCAGGAAAGAAGGGAGAGATTGGGCAAGATGTCAATCTTCCACCAGATGAGATTTTTCAGGGGAGATTAGGCATGCCTCTGTCAGGAACTGGCTTATTTTCCGCAATTCCATTAGACCTAAAGATATCTCTTCAGTACAGATCCCAGGAGACTAAACTGTAGGCTGACAGCAGACATCATGGTGATGTTTCTCACAACAGCAGAAGACTGCTTAGGTGATAGACACCCATATAAGCCTAAGAGACCATTCTCCACCATCCCAGGCAATTTGACTGGGGTAAGGTAGAGGGACGTCATTGTACCTGAACACTTAAACCATGCACACCAGTCAGGTATCAGTTTTCTATGCTCAGCCTCTGGCACTGACCTAATCTATTCAAGCTCTCCTCTTCCACTGTTAGAGCTTCTACAGAAGGTCGAGATCCAAAATAACCTCAAGGCAATTGTGTGTATGTGTATAGGGGAGGAAATCTTTCCTGATCCTGGAGATATCTGAAGTCCTGAAACAGAAGGGTTTTGTTATATCCATTCCCTCCAAGCAGGGCCAGGATTAAGACAGACTATGGCAGAATGAGTGCAAATAACCCCATTCTCCTCAGCCCCATGAATGATGAGAAGGAAAACACAGTCATATCAGTGGCAAGAGAGGCTGTGATGATCATCCAACCTGATGCACTGAAGCTAGTTTAAAAAGTGCTTTCTTGAGGAGATCGTAGAATGGTTTGGGTTGGAAGTGACCTTAAAATATCTGCTCCCAGGAATTATTTTTTCTTGTGTTAAGTGTACAAGACAGTAACTCCCAGGCCATTCAGATTAGCTGCATGTTTCATAAAGAACGCAGATTTGAGACATTTTCTCCCAAATTGTTAGCCTGGATAATCCATACTGGCTTTAATTGTCATAATCCAAAATCACTCCTGTGATTGCAGGTATGAAGAATCTGGCACTGGCTTTGGTGGCTGTTATATGCACAACAAGTTTCTGCTCTCAATAGAACAAATGGGAATGGGATTCTGCAGTTTAGGGCAACCACTGAATTTGGAAAGTGTTGCCAGCAAAGGTCTTAAAACTTCAGCTCTCTACCACCAAAACCTCAATTCTGTGCCTTTGGGAAGGATGCTTGACATCCTGGATGTCTGTTCTGCAAGGGAGGTTTGCCTGTGAACTTGTGTGGCTTTCATAGTAATTAATTTTAGTACAAGCACCCCTGTGTATTTGTGGAGTTGTAAAAATATGGTCAGATGAAAAGCATTTGATTTTGCCTTTGGATGAACGCTGAAACCAGTGCTTAAGGGAATAAATGAATATTGGGTGTGCTCTGTGCAATCTTTGCGCCTTGTACAAGATGCAGCATGAATATTGAGTAGTAAAAGGAAGAGCTTCTTGCCTCTAAATTTCACTCCAGTGTAAATGGAGTGATTTCAGTTGTCATGAACCATGGATTGGGCATGAAGGATTAATACTTACTTCCTTCCTTCCTTCCTTCCTTCCTGCCTTCCTGCCTTCCTGCCTTCCTGCCTTCCTTCCTGCCTTCCTTCCTGCCTTCCTTCCTACCTTCCTGCCTTCCTGCCTTCCTGCCTCCCTCCCTCCCTCCCTGGAGGTATTCAAAAGATGGGTAGCCGTGGTGCTTAGGGACATGGTTTCATGGTGGTTTTGGCAGCGTCAGGTTAGTTCTTGGACTCGATGAGTCGATTAAAAGCCCCTTCCAACCCAGATGATTCTATGATTCCTTCTGCCCCATTAGCACAGCCCATGGTGCTACCAGGGCTGTTTGAAGCTCTGGGGAACAACCTGCCCTTTGCAACCTGATGACCTGAGACTTGCAAAGGGGCAAAACCAGGACTAGCTGCATCCCAGCATGGCAGCTTAGCAGTTCTGGGAGTGACAACCCAGCAGTTTACAAAGTTGAGTCTCAGCAATTCTTGAAGTGATGATCCACATCTGCTTAATCCTTGAAGGCACAGTTCCTACTGTGAGTGACCACATCCTCTATTTCCACCTCCCTTTCCATGGTTTACCTTCCTGGGGCAAGACTATGGGAATACAAGACTGGCAGAAATCTCTTCTGTCACTGCATCCAGGCTCCTGATTTCTTTAGCAAACAGACTAATTATTTTATCGTAATTGCTATTAAAGGTATTATTACCCTTTAAGCACGTATAATCTATAATTACGCAATTAGGACAATAATGAGACTAATAATATATACTACAATATTACCTTCTCCCCTTTCGTACCCAGGCAGGAGAAATGAGGCAGGTCTGGATGAAAGAGGAGTGAAAGAACGAATCTGGCTCTCTGTTCCTTCCTCTGCAAAGTCCTGTGTTGCAGACACCTCAGGCTGAGCTTGGATTTTCAACCCTAAATCCCATTAAGCCCCTGATCCCTCTAGCAGGGAGCAGCGATGACACTGTATCCCAGGGCAGCAGAGTGAAGGCTGGAAGCTTCAGGCTTGGGGTATTAAATCAAAGCTTTCTTGCCGGGTTTAGGTAATCCATATGGGCACTGTTCCCTTTTGTTCACCAACAGGCCTGAGGGGGCCAACACTCAGTTATTTTACTGGACTGGGAGTACAAAAAGATTTTTAAAAGAACTAATTGTAGCCATATTAATAATATATCTGGAGAATATGGCATTAATTAAGGGACCAAATACCTTAGGAATGGTTCTCTTCCCCATGTGAAAATTTCTCTGTTGCCTTTCTTCATCAGAGGATAGTTCATGCATTTGAAATAAAAGTTAAAATATGTCCTGCTAGGAGATAAGAGTTCAGAAACTGCAAGTGTTCCAGATACTTTACTGCAGCCATGGGTGATCATCTGTTAAAACCCCAAATCACATCTCTGGCTGGGAGGAGGACTTGAAGCCCTCTCTGGAGGCCCTCACTTCGGAGGTTGTTTTAGGGCGTTTCCAAATGAAGAGCCAAATCCTGCATTACTGGAGCTCTGCAAGAAGCTGGGGGTGTTGTGCCTGGATGGACTATTGGTCCTACACATGATGATGGGCTCCACCTCTCAGATGAAGGTGGCTCCAGCAACTGCATGTCACACATGGCCATTTACGTTTAGGCCACTTGGGGAGGACAGATGATGTTAGGCTGAATTTGGGAAGGTCTGAAGCTAATGCTCCAGGAAGTTTAGTTATTTCAAAGACAGATGAGGCTTAGACCCAGGGGGAGATCTAACCTCAGTGTTCATGGGGAGTGAGGTGGGATTGACATTTCAGGTTCCTTTGCATTGGTAGCCAGACTTCTTGTCTTGCAAAAATTTATTGGGAACTGTGATGAGTATCTGATGGAAGACTGGCATATTCCACATCTCCAAAAAACTTTCCATCCTACAAGGTAGCCGCAGCCAACACCACTTCCTGACTCCTAATGGATCACTGGGTGGGAGGGCTGTCTGTCCAGACAGCTATACCGCACGTGGGTGTATTTGATGTGCTGCCACCAAGTGCCTTCTGATCAGAAGCCAGCTGGGGATCTATAGAGTAGATTTGGCTTTATTTTCTAAGGCATCATTAACAACAAGTTTGGCTTTTGCTGGAGCTGGACCTTGCCTCCAGCTGGACGTGGGAGAAAGCAAAAACACAGGTGACGATGGTGACAAGACAGAAGTTATTTCAGGACAGACTTCCCTTGGAGCAACTTGTGTCTCTGAAGTGTGTAGTTATTGGGAGAGAGAACTGCTTGTCAGCTACCAACGCAGCAAAGGCTTGAGCTTGAGTCTCCTTGGGCTGCAGCCAGGCTGGCTGGAGAGAATCCATGCATAAGGAAAAGGTGGAAATGCCCTTAGCGTCGCAGCACAGTTCAGCTTGGGAGGCATCTCCAGAGGTCTACTAGTCCAATCCATCAGTGAAAGCAGGGCCAGCTTTGAAGTTACAACCCTTCTACGTGCTCCCTTGAGCATCGGAGTCCATCTCGGTCCAAGTAAGCTGTGCTATCTTTCATGTAGGGGACGTGTGGTAGCTCTCTGCGTTTGGAGAGCAATGGGTTTGGGAGTGCTCTAAGGCACAGCTGACCTGGCCAGTCCCAACACCATTGCCAGCAGCGTGGTTGTGCATCAGCAAAGAGGTCATCTCTAGGCTGGAGCAGCTGCAGCTGGAAGGGAATAATGAGCACAGCCGTTGGGACCACCCCTGCCCTCCAGAGTTAAACCGCCAACACAGAAAGAAAACGTGAAAGGGGAAAAGAGAACATGTACAAAGTTCATGAGAGAGCTGGGAATAGAAAAAGGTAGGTTCTGGGACTCATGGGCCAGGAATTATCCAGAAGGCAAGGTCATCTCTCCCATATGGCATGGTCTGGCCGTTCTCTTCTCCATGAATGCTGCCCTGATGTCCTGCTTCCCCACGCCCAGCTGTACTTCAACACACAGTTTGATGGCTTCACTCAACGGGCCTCCAGGGAAAAAGGAGGTGTTTCTGCCCCTGATTTATGCTCAAAAAAGTTCTTTTTTTTTTTTTGAGGAAGAGGCTAACAAGGTTGAACAAAGAAATCAGGAGGCGTGGGAGAGTGTTGCCCGGGTCATCATAGGGCTGGGGCTCAGCAGAAGTGGTTTCTGAGGCTGGCCAGGCGTAGGCATGTTGTCCTGACCTCCTGTGCTTCAGTTTCCCCATCTCTAAAAGTAACCCCTTGGGTGTTAGTTCTGTGTGTTCTCGCTCACACCATGCTGGGACCTTGCATTTCATGGCATTCAGGACCTGCCGGCTCTCCTGCAGTTCAAACCATTGCTGGGCCCTGGGCAGCATAATCAAGAGGAGGATCTAAGGAAGCTTGGTGGTGACTTGCACTTGGTGGCTCAGCTGTCAGACAGAGATCAGCTGGATAACTGGAGCTGGAAACTCCATGGGCAGGAGTTTCCCTCCAAGAGGAACACCTTTGGGCTTAACGGGCAGAGCTAGGGTACAGCAGGGACAACCAATGGTCCTGCAAGTGGAGAGGACACATTTCTGCTGGTCAGTGCTGTCTGCCTGTCTTAGGGAGGGCAGGTTTGTGCCTCCAGTGCCATTTCCAGCAGAGCCACTGTGTTTCTTTTCCATAATGGAGACAAACCATCGAAATGCACATATTTTGTCAGGCTGGCACCATCTGATTAGAGCAAGAACCATCTCTGCTGGAAGTACTTCCCTCATCCTTGCATGCTGCTCTTATTGTCCCTAAAAACAAGTGACACTAAGGATGATGTGGTGTGGTCACAGTCAGAAGAGAAAGTCCCTTCTCCCCAAAATCTGATAGCATGTTATGAGGCACACTGATTGAAAACTTTCTATATTACCGGGAGATTAGAGACGTCAGGAACAGATTGTCTACAGGGATAAAAAATGGTAATATAGGTGGTTAGGGGGGGTTATTTATTTTTTTCCTAGCCGTGTACTGCTTTTCTGAAATGTGTATTCTGCCCGGGGAGCAGCACTCAGCCGAGAGCTTTCTGGTAGCCGGGCTCTGAGCATCACACTGAGCAAACACAGGAATCACCGGCGGTGCCGGGCGACCCTCGCTCCGGCTTGACCTGCCAGGCTGGAGGTCTCTTTGGTGAAAGTCTGCTATGTGTTAGCAACTCACTGTTCAAACACAGATGCTGCCTGTGTCAAGGAGGCTTTTTGCTCGGGAAGTACAGACAAATATTGATCCTCTATTGAGCCTGGAGAGCAGGCGGGAGCAGCGCAGCGACGTGCGATAGGAGCTGAAAGAGGTCCCACAGCACAGGAATTGAGGAGACTAAAAGGCCTCTTATTTGCTGACCCGGCAAAGCTTGACGTGCGTCTAATCCCCCCAGCCAGTGTGGTCACGGGGGTTTAGCTTTAACCAATTTCTAATTAAAAGTGTTTACAGATGAGCACTTTATTTACCCAGCATTAATTATAAAGGGCTTTACTCTAGCAGGGAGCAAACGAGTTTCCTGTCTGCTGTAGCGAAACCCTTGCTGGGAGCTCGCTTTCCCCAGAAGGTCCATAATAAAGTTATTATAACGACAGTCTTTGTGATGAGATCCTGAGCAGATGGGGGCAGGAGAGCTGGGAGCGTTTCCACCACACATGCCCCCGCTGTCACAGGTTTAGGAGTCCCCTATTTCCATGTTTTCTGCCTGGACGTCTGCCAGTCACCATCCAAGGTCTTCTGGGTCCAGAAGTCGTTAGTTTAAACCCCGGCGTAATCACGTATTAAGTTAATACATGTGTAAAATGAAAGCAGGAGGATATTGGCTGGTTTAAGATGCTCTCTGTGGTTGGAAAAGGGCTGAGTGTGCAGGGGGGACAGGGGATCACGGCTCTGCGGGTCCGTATGTGTCCGTAATAAACAGCAGCCTGTCTCCCGGCAGCTTGAACAGAGCCAAATGCTAAGTATTTTTTCATGTTTATCTGCTTTTTTTGTTTGAGTCAAACCCAAGTTTTCTCCTCCACACCATGCCCGTTTTGACAAGATTTCTCAGAAGGAGAAAGCCAGTTGGGAAATTTTCATTGCTGAGCAATTGTGACCTTTGGTTCTAAAAACAAAAAAAAAGAAAAAGAGTTAATTTTGAAATACCAAGTTTAACAAATTATTCCTTTTAAATTATTTTCTATATATATTTTCTGTACTTCTCTACTAGTAATACTTTATTGTATGTTGTAACAGCCTGTAATTCTATACACATTTGTAACAAAAAAAAAACCTTCCAGAACTGCTGTTCTTGAGAAATTTCGGTTCCTGGGAACGCAGGCTCCAAGATGTTGACATTTCCCACACAATTCGCTGTTCTGGCAATTTTTAGTGATCGCCACCACTGCGTGCAGAACTGCTAACGCAGTACGTGGGAATAAGGGATCAGGTGGTAAGAGCCAGGTTCAGCCTCCTCTCCTTACAGTGATGGCCCTTGCTTTATTAAATAAGGAGTTTTGTTGGACTTTTAGTCCTTTTGTCAGATTTTTTGGTGCTATTTAAAATTCATTTTTTAACTTGTAAATAAATGATTTCTTTAAAATTCAAAAGAGAAGCTCCAGATACCATAGCCAAGAACTGACACACAGAAAAACAAGAATAATTTTGTGCATGGCTTGTATACATCTATACATCTATATTGATTTAAACTTTTTTTTTTTTAAAGCTGCCATGACATAACGCCCAGATAACAAAGTAGTTAGTCGTTGCCTTGTGAGTGTAGTGTTGTGATTCAGATGGCTTTTTTTTAAAGCACTGGGGGGAATTCACCTTGAAAGAGACACTTTCTGGTAAAAAAGCATATTTGATCATGCATAGGACATCACGCGTTTTAAGAGCAATCCATAAATCTGACATCTTCTGCCTTGCCTTTCTTTCTATATACTAGATTCTTCTTACCATGATCCAGTCCACAGCCTTGTACTTGGTTACATTTAAGCCCTCTCAGTCTAAGCGCAGAATATCATCCTTTAATAATATGGGGGGAAAAGGGAGGGTCCAGGAGGCATCATTAAAGAACCTCATAAATCTGTATATTGCAGATCATCTTGGCTTGTTATACCCCAGCTGCATTAGCTACGCTGTGGACCGGTTCCTCCCCACACCTCTCCGCTGGGAAGGATGCTTTTAGTGACAGTGTCAAGCCTTGGGGTGAGCAGATGGCTCTTCCTTGCTGTCACACATCTCCCCGTGTTGCCTGGCCAAACCTGGAGGAGAGATGCTGGCCCGTGGTGAGAGCTCATGGTGTCTGAGATGGGGGGGCTTTGCCCAGGCTGTACTTCGCTGTGAATTTGCATAAGGCTGTATTATTCAGCTCAGCAGTTCCCCCCCGATCCTTAGGGTAAAGTTGTGTTCTAGGCTGGTGCCCTGTCTGCAATGAATGTGCCTGTGAAAGCCCGATTAATGCCAAATTACACTTGAGGGAAATCTTTACCTTTGGCTATGATATTGTAAATTATTGAATGCTGCAGAGAAAATTACCACACGGTCCTTCTAAAAATACCTACCTCTGTCATAGTCGTACAGAGCTTCAAAAGGTTTATTGAGGGAGACTGGGAGATTAATTTCCGTTAAAGATGCAATTTCCTTATTTAAAAAAAAAATATTATAATTTAAATGGTGCTGTAAAAGCTAAGTTAAAAATAAAGGGGAATCGTATGAATTCAGGGCCATGTGCTCACTGCAAAACTTGCAAGACTTGTACTATTCTAAAATAAGAAAGTGGAGGGGGGATCAGGGACCGGTGACAGCATGGGGGATCTTTGTTTTCTCTGGTTGTGGTGCAAATGATGCACTTCATGTCTTGACACCCACTGGAGCCAGCAATCAGCCTGCAAAACCAGGGGACCAGTCGTGGTGGTGCTAGTGACGTGCTGGGGCCGAGCAGAGTGGGGAGCTGGGGCTCTCCTAGGGCAAGCTGGGCTACAAGCCCAGCCTTTGGTCCGCTGCAGGATCCTCTCTGGGGTCCTGTGTTGTGTTTGTGTGATGTTTAAGTGGTTTGGTGCCTTCTCAGGCGTGGCTGGACAAGCTGACCATGGGATGGCTGCAGAAGGGGTGCAGGAGGCCCACTGCTTGCCCAGAAAGCCCCTGCATGGGTGGGAAGTCCCTCCAGCAGCAAATAGGTCTCACTCCTGACCATCACTCCGGAGCTGTGTCATAGAATCACAGAATCTTCATGGTTGGAAGGAAGGGACCTTTGAGATCATCAAGTCCAACCACACATACACACAAAAAAAAAAAAAACCACAACAAAAAAACCCACCAAAAATCCCAAAACACCCAACCCAACAATCTAAGGCAAAAGAGCATGCCCTGAAGTGTCACGTCTGCACGTTTCTTAAATACCTCCAGGGATGGTGACTCCACCACCTCCCTGGGCAGGCCATTCCAGTGCCTGACCACTCTCTCAGTAAAGTAATTCTTCCGAATATCTAATCTAATCCTCCCCTGCCGCAACTTCAGACCATTTCCTCTTGTCCTGTCATTATTCCCTTGGGAGCAGAGGCCAACACCCACCTCTCTACAGCTTCCTTTCAGGTACTTGTAGAGGGCAATGAGGTCTCCCCTCAGCCTCCTCTTCTCCACCATCTACTGCAGGACTTTAGAAATTACGTGAATTGCAGTGAATTGATGAACTCTTTCCAGAGAATTGCGAAATGTGGCCCATGAAAAATAACCTCCAGTATTCCTGGTGGCAGCAGCTGGGTACCAGTATGGGCACAGGAAGGGAGTAGTTACCAGTGGGATCCGAGGTGGGACTGTTCTGAGGACTAGTTCAGAATGGCAAGGGAGCTGTTTGGCCTGGTGGGTTGTCCTCAGTAGGTACAAATCCAGTCTTTAAGGACAGACCAACAGCCATCTCCCCACCCAACCCCGAATGCTGCAGTCTGGGCGCTGGCCTGGTGAGTGAGTCGGCTTCGAGCCTCTGACCATATAGCAAGCAAGACAGTCAGTGGATGAGAAGAGGTGGTGAGAAGAATCTTTGCTTTAGGGAAGCCCTTCACATGGTGCTAGCAGTGCAGGATGCTTTATTTTCACATCCAAAGTAGCCAGGCACCTTGGCTTCTTTGTGAGTGGGGCCTCAAGTCCCCTGGTGAGCAAAAATCCCCAAACTCTAATCCTCATATCTCCAGCTGCTATTTTATATCTTTAATCTGACGTGGAGGCCCTTCAGCCCATGTAAGCCTACGGATCTTAAAGACTTACCCCACTAATTTACAGACTGTAAGTAATGGTTTTGTCAGTCCTTTGCTATAGGACCTCAGTGAAAAATTATTTCACATCCAGGTCCATGGCACACCCCAAGCATCGTCTGAGGCCAGCAGGGTTTCCTCGACTGCCCTGCGCTGCCTCCCCTCCTCCCTCAGACTCAGTACGTGATTTCATTTAAAATGACGGTGAAAGATGTGAAAGAAGATACGCACAGCAAGACGTAAAGCCCTCCAGTCTGTCAGCATGCCTGGGGAGGGGGGGAAAAAGAGGAATGGTAATCTGAGATTCGACAAATTCGGTATCTTCACAATTAGGGGTTAGCTTTGGTAGGCAGAGAAAAGTTTGGATGGTGGTCCAAGGTTTTATTAACAGGAACACTCCCTGATGATGGCAGCATTGCGATCTTGGCCCCAACCAAGAACCAGGCTCCTTCATTCTGCAAAACCAAACTGGAAATTTGAAGAGGCTTATAATGCTTTCCATTTTGACAGCACTTCTTCAATTCAGACACCATCTAGGCATTAATAAATGGGACCTCTTGACATCGTTGCTGTGAGTAGAACTACATGGCAAATGGATTTTCCAATTTGTTGAGGTTTTGGGAAGCAAGCAAAAGAAATTTTGTTCCGTGTTGGAACAAAAAAAGCAGAATTGTTTTGGGTCATTTGAAACATTTTCAATATATTCAAAGCACTTCATTCAGATTTCAACCCCTTATAATTTAATAGAAAGTAGAGTCTATTTTAAAGAAAGTAATTTTGCAGGAAGAAACCAAACTTTTCATTGGAAGTATGGAAACAGACCATTTGAATCTTAAAAAAAATATTTCCCTGAATTTTTCCAGTAAAGAAATATTTTCATAATGACTATAATTTTATTTTTAAATGGTTTAATTAAAACAAGAGATTTCTTAAAGAAAACTGGACATCCAGTTCATACCTTGCATCAGCTCTCTCTGTTTCTTGTCTTCCCAGGTTGTTCCTCTTCTTACCAGATCTAATTCACAACCGTGGCTAAGTTTAATTTCTTGCTTTTCCTTTTTTCCAGGGGAAACATCCTGTATAGGTGCCACAATTAAGAGGATCTTCTTAGGTGTCCCTTTTCCCAGGGGACAGCTTCAGGCGTTGGCCTGTGACTGTTGAAATTCCCTTGTTGACTTCAGAATATTTTATGAAGAAAGTTTAATGAAAACTGATGCATTTCCATGGAAGTTTTCCAATTTTAACCAATTGGTACTTTCGAACAAAGAACATTTTGTCAAAAACATTCCTGTCCAGTTTTCCTACCTCCTACCTCAATTACGTCTTTAAAAAACAGACACAAACAACACGTGTGTAACTGGATAACAGCAGGAAAGGGGATGGGATGGAAATCTGAAAAAGATTAGGGGAAAACAGGGAGATGGCTACCATTTTTGAACCAGGTGGGGGGACATATCCGGAACGACACAGCCCTGAAGATGTAAGATCCACACTTTCCTATGCGCGCCTTTCTGTGCCGGCTGCCACGTTCAATCAGAGAAATCACCCAGGTCGATGAAATTTATGAAGTTGCCCAGTGATGGGTCTGCATTGTAAATAAAGGCAAATTAGCTGGCAGTATGTTAGCACATATTTCATGTGTGTCACGGCATAATAATGAACCTTGTATCAAAGTCTGCAACACCATCTGAGTTTTATATGCCCCATTTCCTACATGTTTTGAACAGTGGAACCAATTTATAACGTAATGATTTTTCCATACATAATTTCTTTCTTATGATTTCCATAACTCGGGAGTTTTTACTACGGCTCGGGCTGAAGGCAGCCTCGTAAAGGATATGAAAAGAGGGTTGGCTAAAGTGTCTCATAAAAAAAAAAAAAAAACAGCTCGAGCGATTTGTTAGTGACTCTCTATGGGTTTGGTTGTGCCTTGAGTTGGGGACCATGCCAGCAGCCAGCAACCTGCCTTCCCAACCTCCTTCACACCGGGCGAGCAGCGATGCTGTTTGCTGGCGGCAGACGGCAAAGTGGGGGTCGGTGGGCCAGGAGGAAAGGGGGGAGCTTGGCTACCATTGCTCCTTCACTGGCCAACGGGGAGGAATAGAAATTTACTCCAGGTTTAAGCCAATCTGAGGGCGTGTTGATGAAGTGCTTCGAAAAGCTCAGAAGCGCGAATACGTGCCCTCCTCTCACACTGGGCTCTGTCTCCCGTCAAAGATTAAAATAAGCTGTAAAAGCAGCTGAGAATTCAAAAGGGGTTGAATATGTTGTTTGCCGTGTTGCTGTGCTGGGTACAGTTAATGCAGGAGCCAGATTGTCTTAATTGTGCTGGGAACTGGATGGGGTGGGTGGGCGGGCAGCTGAGGGTACCCATGCCTGCAGAGCAAGTTCTTTTCTCTGGTTGGCATCACTTTGTGAGCATCATGGAGTCAGTGCATGCAAACCCACCATTTTTTGGCAGGCGAGACAATTTAGCTGTAAAAGCTCACCTGGTGGTCAAAGGACATCCTAAGAAAGGGGAAATCCCAAATATTCATTTCAGCCATTTCAAGACAAAGCCCTTCCAGGTTTTGTTTCCAATTGGAAATTAACAATTTTGAAAGAGTTTTAATTTAAGCAAGGTTAGAAAAGGAAAACTTTCAACACTGAAGTACTGTATTTTACGCTTGAACAAGAAGCGTAGTTTGAATCAAATGAAAATTTTGCTTATGCTTTAATTTCTCTGAGGATTCCCCACAAGTCTTCTCCAAAGCCAGCCTAGGTTGAACCGAAACACTCTTTTCGTTCCTTCCTGTTACTGCCCACAAATTGAAAAAACGGTGCATTTTCTGTGAATTACAGTATCTTCTGCCACTGCTCCTGAGATGATGCTATACATCCACCATCCTTGCTCACCCCTGTGTGTTTCTGGCCTCTATATATCAGGGCTTTCCAAACATTGCAAGTGAGCTGCCTTACCCCACCTCACTCTCCTTTCTTCCTGGACCCCAGTCCCACATGCATTATATAACAAAATCCCTGCAAAAAACAGCCTCTCAATCAAAGCCACTCCCAAATTACCTCTTTGCTTTGGGAACACAGTCCTGCCTCTGTCAAAGCCCTGACCTTTGGTTTCCCTTGGTTTCAGTCATAGCAAGGGAAACCTTTTATAGATACACGCTTTCTTTTCCCCCCCAGGGAAGAGGTTAGTTAGAAGCAGGTGCTTGGTGAGTTGATGCAGGTCTTTTGCCCCGTCCCTCCTTCCTTGCACAGGAGGATGCTGAGGGACTGAGGGAAAGGGAGGAGAGGCAGGTGGGGAATAGGGAACACCTGGCCTAAGACACACAAGCTTCATAAATCTGTGACATTAAATCCTTTCATCCGTGTCCTTTATATCTCTACAGCATCACTTCCACCGTGGGCCCAAGGTCAGCTTGAGAGTTTACTTTTTTCCTTTCTTTCTTTCTGTTGTTTGATAAGCTTCCCTACATACAGTTCTGCTGAAAAAAAATATTTTGAAGAGCATAATTTGTTTCTTTGTACAACTATATATCAAAAGTGTATCCTGCCAGTACTTTAATCTAATCTTATCCCAGGGAGGAGTTAAGGAAATGTCTGTTTAACACATCAGATGGTTTGGGTCTTGTCCGAACTAACAAGCATCACAGAAAACAAAATAACCAGGTGGCAGACAAGAACACATAAATACTGCTTCCTATCACTTTCTCCATTTTTAATTTCCAGAGTTTCCTTTTGGAAGAGGGTAGACCTTTATCCAGGTTATGGCTTTTAAGGTTGCTTATTCAATTAGGGAGAAACTGCATGTTGATAGGAGCTGTGTTTTGGGTATGGATGTGGTCACGCAGTCACGGTGATCTGCTCTGGAAACCACTGGCGCTTTGGTTCTGCCTGAGTGGGTCTGAAGCCCCTACAGACCCCGTGTGATGGGTGGGTGAGTGAGAGCAGAACTGCCTTAGAGAAAATACAGATTCTTAAGTAATCTCTGCTGTGTTTAGAAATGGATGTGGACAGCGTGGCTGTACGAACCAGGCATTCCTCCTAATCGATACATCTGCCAGACGCTTATGACGTCCTTTTCCTAGAAATGTATTACTTGTAATCCAGAGAAATTAGTATTGTGGGTTCACCCCACGTGACTTTTGTCTCAGCTGGATAAATAGCATGAATCACTTTCCTCTTTCAAAGCCTCTCAGCCGCTCAGCTCCAAATACCCATTTAATCTGACTTTATAAGTTAATAAATCACTCACGATAATTAAGCATTAGCTCCGTGTGCCAGCAGAGCGCTGGGGAAGGCGAATGAGTTGGAGCAGTCCTGTGTCTTATAAACCTTTTTGCACCAGAACTATCTTTCCTGGGGTGCTTGGAGCCTGGCGCTGCTGTGTTTGCTGGGGTTAAGATGTGGTCATTAAACTGGTGACTGGCTGCTAAGCGGGGCTGTGTCCTCCTGGGGATTAGCAGTAGCTGGGGCTGTTTGGAGGGTGAAGAGCAGGTCCCTGAGCTACTGAAGGGGGGAAAGCCCTGGGCTCAGAGTTTGCTGGCCACAGAGATGCTTGGAAGCCTTGCTATAGTTTAAGGCTTAAAGGTGGGGAGAAAGGGGACTGTATTTCACCTGATTTCAGCCACTTGGGAGCTAATACAGTTGAAATGCCTTATTCGGTGGGCAGTGAAGAGGAGGAGACAAACGTAGTCCACATATCTGTGGCACTTTGAGGGTGTGTTTGCTTTTTTCTGAGCAGAGATGGGGTCTAGATAGCTAATCCCCTGTGCCCTTGTTGTGTTTATGCAGAGCCAAGCTGGATCTACCAATCTACCCAGGATTCAAAACCTCTCCCACCTGGCAGCGTAGGTGCACTCAGGAGTTGTCTGTGTGGGTTTATGAAAGTCATAATTATCCCAGTCTGAAATCAAGGTGCATTTGCAGAGCCCCTCTTAGGCTCAGTAGGACACAGGCAGGTTTTTTGGGGGTATCTGAACTGCTATGATATGCCATCTATGGTGATGTGATGGTGAATACGTGCTCCCCAGGCAAGCCATAGGTTTTTGAATGGAAACATAACCTGGCCTGGAACTCCACCTTCTCCACTAATATGGTGGTCTGTACTGGGTGGCATTGGACAATTGATTTGTTTTTCAAAGATATTGAGCACCCTGCTTTGCCTTGAGTCTCTGAAGACTCAAAAGCTGTAACTGTGGCCACAACAGCTTGTACCTCTGGATTGGTGTCTGACTCTTTACCTCCAGCCCCGAGAGCTGTGGGCGCAAAGTTGTAGGTCACTTTTCCCTTCCAAACCTTTTCCCTTGATATCATAACTCCCTTGCTCCTACCCTGTGCTCTTTGGCTTTGCTGTGAGCAGACATTTATACACAGGAAATGGAGAATATGACATTTTGTTTGTGCCTCCGTGTATGTGTAATATCTTTAATATGAAAGTAGTTGCCACTTAATTATACAGGCTAAAGACCTCCATTCAGTGTGTTGTATGCAATTTATGAGTCTCAGGTCTCCCAGACATGCATTACAGCCGTGTGGCAACACCCGGGTGACTAACATTCCTTTTTAATTTAATTTCCTTACATAAATAGCTTCATTAAGGATCAGTTATTTGGGCAGAGAAAATACTATTCGAATAGGTCAGACTAAGCCATTGAATTTAGGACCCTGCTACTGTTACAGCCGAGAGCTGTAACCTCCTGTTTGATGGTTTGCTCTCACCTTTAGACTGGGAATCTCGCTGGTGAAGGTGATGGACATATTTCAGAGTTAATTCAATGTGCAGGGTAGGATAGGAGCTTTTGTGGGAGCAATACTAAGGAGGATGTTTGCAATCTTGTGGTTGAGATTGACCCTTTGGTGGGACTTTGGTTTGTTCTGTTTTTATCTCTTTGACAAAAAGAAGTTTTCTTGCTTGCAAAGTCGGTTCATACAGCACCTAGAAAATTGGTTCCTGTTGATCCTCTAGTTTTATGTCTGGAAACGAATGGAAATATTGATGAGACATTGCTGAACTCCTTGGGAAGCTCCTGGCAGTCCCCTCCAGGCGTTGCTGTGCTGCTCTCTATAAGTGTGGATGCCTTAGGGCTTGCAGGACTCTGGTCCCAGGTTTCAGACAGCGAAGGGGAGGGAGAAGCTCTGGAAATGGGCTAAGCAGGGAGGTATCTTTTCATTCCCTACACCTAAACTTGCAACACTTCCACTGCATAACTGCTGTCAAAATATCTGCAAAGACAGATTAGACCAAAATTCCTGACTGATCATGGAAAAATTCTTTTCAGGCTCTTATATTAGGGAGTTTTTCCATGATACTTCATTAACTTACCCCTTTCACGTGAGCAGGGATACAATTCATGTATCACGTTAACATAAAGATCGCTTTCTGAGGTAGCCAAGATTTTCCCCCAGCCAGAAATGGCACCACATCGCAAGCCTCCAGGCTTCCTGCTCCTGCCAAAATTGCAGAACATTGCCAGAAAGGTGAATATTGCTGATGGCTTTGGTATTTCCAGGCTATCTCCGCAAGCCTGAACTGCTAAAAGTATATTCCGGGAATGTGGGAAAATGCGAGGGAAGTTGGACCTTCTCGTAGCTCCGCTCACTTACATGACATTGTGTAAACATGTGTAAGTGGTATAAACACTCTTTGTCCAGGATATAAGCCAAATCCTAACTGTCTACAGGTAGGACAGAGCACTCTCAGTAGACACACTGTTATATCATTATCTACGATGTAGAAGCATCTGATTTTTATTACTCTCCAAGATGGGATATCAGGCTCTCAGGACTATCGCCCTGAATGTGTGTGCAAGACATAGGGGTGGCTGTTTCTTAAAACGCTGGCCAAGTGTAAATCTCACAAAACCCTTTCGAGATGGGTGGTCTTGCTTGTTGGACACAGGCTTTCGCTTTTCAGCAGGGAAAGGGTTGAGTGATGATTATCTCTCACTTTTTCCCATTCCTTTTCTTTTCGTGATAAATAAAACGAGCCTTGCTTGAAGTGATTGCTTTTTAATGATGCATGTCAGACGTGAAAGCAGTATCGCTCCTGTTTGAAAAGGGCATGTAATGTAACAAGCTGGCTGAGTTTCATTCCCAAATCACCACCGTTCCCTCTATCAGCATAGAAATAAATGAGGTCTCGTTGCCATCAGAGGCTGAGGGGGCCTTACCTTGCCTGGATATTACCTCCTTGTTCTCTGTGGGAAAAAAGGGATATAAAATAGCAGACCGCCCAACTTCTTTTCTCTGATTGCCAGACGACCTCCAAGTAGAAAATATGTGTGATCCCTGAATACCTGTCCAAGGAATTACATTTCTGCGAGGCTCATAACACCATTAATAACTGTGCTAGCTCCCCGTGGGGTCCCAGCCCTTGTTTGGGTATTGCTGACCTAAAGAATAGGTTGAGCAGTTAAGAGAGAAAAATCTTAGGGGCAGCTGAGCCTGTGGAGAAGCCTTGAGTAGGTCTTTTGTGTTGTCTCAAGGTTGTTCATATGACACCAGTGACTGAGAATTTGCTACTGCTCATTGGTATTGCCAGTCCATGGCAAGTGCATGTTAAAGTGGGTTAGTTTGAACTGCTTTGGAGGACTGAAATGCTGCAGTGAAGGAGAGGAGAGAAAGGCTACCTGGGGAGGTTAATACTAGGTATGGATGGTGAGCCTATTCATTATTTTCCTCAGTAATTACCCTGTATTGCAGTTGGAAGATAAACCTGGGCTTGATTAGAACCATGAACTATTTTCAGCCTGGAGAAGAGAAGGCTCCAGGGGGATCTTATTGTGGCCTTTCAATACTTAAAGAGGGTTTCTAAGAAAGATGGGGACAAACATTTTAGTAAGGCCTGTTGTGATAGGACAAGGGTAATGGTTTTAAACTAAAAAAGGGTACATTTAAACTAGATAGAAGGAAGAAATTTTTACAATAAGGGTGGTGAAACACTGGAACAGGTTGCTCAGACAGGTGGTAGATGCCCCATCCCTGAAAACGTTCAAGGTCAGGTTGGACGGGGCTCTGAGCAACCTGATCTAGTTGAAGATGTCCCTGCTCATTGGACTAGATGACCTTTAAAGGTCCCTTCCAACCCAAACATATGATTTCATTTGGGGAGCAGGTGATGGAGGACACAAAGTCAAAGAGGCAAGAAATGTACCGGCTCTGCCCCTTCATCCTTTGCATTCAATTCACAGTCTCCCAGAAACTAGGATGCTTTCCAGTGCATTATCCAGTCCAATTTGAAATGACCTGAGCAGTGAACCAGCACTTCCTCTGGCAGCTTGTTAGGATGTTTTCTCCTCCTATCCAACCCACGTTTCCCATTTCTTTATTTCAGCTCATTACTTCCCATTGCCTGGCTGAGGGCAAATATGCTTCGCCACCAAACAGCCCACGGCAATCGGGACTTCAGTCATGTGCCATTAATCCCTGGAGCACAGCGTTACTTGTTCACCCTGCTGCATGGTCCAGGAGAGAGTGAATGATTGACACTGGTCATAAATGCTTACAGTGTTAATTTTTTAATGTCTTGCTAATTTTAATTTGCTCTGTTTGGGTGGGGAGGGGTGTGATAACAGATGCTGGACAGAATGCTGCCCCTTGTCTGCTGCTTATCACTGCTGGAACCATGCCTCTCCTATCGTAGTTTGCACAGCCCCAAGGCATGGAACAAAAATGAAGGCTATTTTCGTATAAATAAACACCAAACTGCACAGAGTTCTGCATCTTTGGTGGCCAAGAAAAGGAATCTGTGCGCTGGAATCTGCTCTGTGAAGTAGGCATAACCTTTCTCATGCCCCTTATTATATGCGAGGGTTTTGCCTGGCTACTTAAACTCAACCTCATTTGTAGAAGGCCTTTATGCACTGAAACCCTTTTGCGTTTCAGTCTCAGCCTTTGCCAAGCACTTTAGGCAGGTGGAGCATGTTAAGGCCATGAGCTGCATTGCATGAGTCGGTGCTTGTACTCATTGTTGCCCTGCTGGAATGTGCTCTGAATTCCCCCAGAGAAGGTGGTTACGTTGGATTCATCTGCTCCCTCAAAATAAATCAAACACTGATTGCACAAAAGCACCTTTTTGGTTCACGTATGATCTCCCATACTCCTGAGAGAGAGTAGAGTAGGCTGCGTAGTTCAGGTGGAGATTTGAGATAGATACAGCTGATGAACCAGTGGAAGCTGGAGTGGTCCCATCCCAGCTTTCATCTTGGATTCATCTCCCTCCAGGGCTGGCTGCATCATTTGGTCATGCTGTTTTTTAGCAGATGGATCTGTGCTGCTAAATTCTCATTTTCACAGTGGTCCATGACATACTTCTTGGTCTGATCTTGTCAGCATCGCTCTCCAGACAGCTTTCAGCAGATTCCAAGCCCGGTCAAAACCACCAAACTTCTGCCAGCACTTTGAATGAAGCGGTTAGAGTTGAGGGTGTTACCAATGTGGGCAGTGATTAGCAGAAACTTCAGTTCATGATGGTTTGAGCTGAAATTCATTCATCTTGTTGGGATGCTCAGGAAGATGAGTGCCCCTTACATGAGTAAGGAGAGCCCTCTGACAGGTTCGCAGAGATGAAAACACAGACGAGTTCATGCCTGGCAATTTGGATAAAGAAATAGTTTCTCGTGTCTCTATTTTACTTCCATTTTCCAAGTAATCATAGATCACTTTTGCATTTTTTAAAGTATCAATTTTTAGCCAAATTGCAGACAATAAATCAAAACTTAAAGTAAGCAAGAACATCTGACTGTCAGCAGTTTCAAGGGGGAGATAGGACAGCAAAGTGACCTGTCTAGCCAAGCTTACATTTTTAAAAAATATGTGGGAATTGGTGGGATGCGATGAGAGATGATTTCTACAGGTCACCCTGTATTTTTCTTGCCCTTTGAAGAGCATCCTGCAAGTGTCAGGGGTAAAGAAAACATTCTTTAAAAATAAGTCAGCTATGCTGACTTGTAGCTAATGGGGCTGCACAATTTTTGGGAGGTCGTTTCATCACCTGGTTGCTCCAACCAAATCTGAAGAAGGCCCTGCTACCATCGGAGAGGATGATGGAGCTGTTGGCATCGTAGTGTTCCTTACATTGTGGCTACTGATGAACGCAGCAGAATCCAGTGGAAATCTTCTGCTCCTGAGCCCAGGTGGCAGTAAATCGTACTTAGTAAAGCACGCAAACCAGATACTTACAAACCTGAGGGGAAAACCATGAAATATTCATGAAGTCTTTCTTATGAAAGAGGCTTATTCATTTTATACATACATATATATATATATATAAAAATATATATGCACACTTTTGAAATCTATTCAAACCAAATAAGACTTTCTTAGTCACCTTGCGTAAAATAGGAAAGCAGATGACTTTGGTTCTACCTCTATTATATGGCCATCAGGAGACTGAAACAGCTCTGGAAAAGGAGCCTCTGGTGCTCTGCTGCCTTCTGAAGACCTGTGACTTTCTTCTGGCTCTGCCGCTGCTTCAGCAGAGCAGCTGCTCTGGGGGAAATCGCTTGCTGCTACCTTGATGCAGGCAATCAATCAGCATTTATAATTTAGCACCCCCTTTGCAAAAATAATGCCTAAGTTTCAAATGGATCAAGGGATGAAGCTTTTAAATGTCCAGGGAATGGGAATGTTTGTGGTACGGTGGAGGCCAGGTTGGGGCTGTGGCACTCACTGCTGGCATCCCTGCCCTCCCCAATTTGTACTGCCAGAGCATCATTCCCCTTTCATCCCACTGTGCCTGCACTGGGGCTGTGCCCTATATCAGGCTGGTGACTCCAGAAACCCAGCTGGAAAACTCCAACAGAACATGTGTCCCTAAGTTGTGTGCCCAAGCCACACAGAAATCCAATTCCTTTGCCGAGAGCTTAAATACAGAGCCAGCCATCCTCTGTGCTTGTGTTGCTTATGCTTGATCTGTCACTAAATGCTCTTAATTTGTTTCACCATCTTTAAAGTCCTTTTTGAAAACACGGTAGAAAAAGAAGGGGGAGAGAGGTGACTGTGAATAATAACCAGAAGATTATTTTAGGAGTTTTGCTTGATGTCTGAAAACAAGTAATTCTCAGTTAGGCTCCCACTTGCCTTTTAAAACAAAGTCATCTGATTTAGAAAAGAGCCTTTTATTCTTATCCTTATTAAAACATAGGAGAATGTTTGTGGGTACATTTGCCAAAGTAGCTTTGCCATTTTCTTTTCTGGGAATTTCATAAGCAAAGTTTGCCAAATGCTCTCCATATATTATGACAATGACAGAAATAGTAAGTTTGGAAGTGAAATCACTGATGACATTACTTTAATAGGCAAGAAACAGCTGATTTTGTGTCTGTCTGTTTCGGGTGAGGAATGCTGTCCTGCTCCCTTTCTTACCTCCCAAAATGTCAGGTACCAGAATAACCAAAGGGTTGCGAGATGGAAGGTATTTTACCCACACGTATCAACATTTTCCTTCTGGATCACAAGCCTAAGGGTCTCTTTTTCCCTATTTGGCATTATTCTGGGCTGGAACCGGTTGGCACAGTTTGCCCTTTGCACCTTTGTGAGTGGTGGGAAACCCTGCCCGGGGGAGAAGGAGCTTCTGCTCAGAGTGTCTGAGCTTGGTAGGGCAATTTGCCACAGCCCCACTTAGCTGATTATTTTTTTTTTTTTAATCTTTTAGATTTTCTTTCTGGTCCCCGTCTTCCTTTAGCTCAGCTGGTAAATACTTGTGGAGTTGTTTTAACGTGTGTGCTAGCCAGAGACATGTCAACTTGCTGCCTAATTAATATATAGTAAATTCTGTGGGAAGAGACCGTTTCTCGCTGCGTTTGAGGAGAGCTAGCACAGTGTTTTCAGTTCCCACGGGAGCCTGGCTGCTGGCTGCAGTCAGATGGCTGGTCTAAGCTGGTCCTTTGGTTTCCATCTCTAATCCACGGATGGAGAGAGGCACCTGGAGCTGGATGCTCGCTCCTTACAGTGCAAGGATGGGCAGAGCTGCCAGCTGGGGTCTCTCCTGGTGCAGGTTAGCTGTATCAAATCCTGCTACTGATTTCAGATCGTGCTGTCACAGGTTTTATGCTTTTATACCTCATTTTCAGGAGAACTTTCCCTGAATGGTGATGTCAGGTTGGGCTTGGTGGGGTTATGAAGGTCTGGCAGACAGGGGGGTGTCCTGGCAATGAGTGCCTTCCCTGGTCAGGGAACCAGCACACAGATAGGCAGTGCAGCCCTACACTGGTCCTGGCTGCAGGTACAGTCCTGTGCCAAAAGCCACCCTGCTCGGGCTGGCCTTGGGGACCACTCGTGTGCGTGGTGGTCGATGCTGCAGTTGTGACCCAGGGTTTGAAAGCTCAGCCCTTCACGCTCGTGACTGCAACAAAGCCAAGAGGGTGCAGCGAGTAAGAAGGGTGCTCCTGCCCCAGATCTGAAAGTGCTTTAGTTTGAGCAGAATTATTTCGTTTCAAGAAATCCAAAATGTTTGTTTCCAGTTTCTCAAAATGTTGGGTACCAGAATAACCAAAAGGTTCCAAGACGGAAGGTATTTCACCCACTCGTATCAACATTTTCTTTCTTGATCACAAGCTTTAGAGTCTCTTTTCCCTATTTGGCATTATCCTGGGCTGTTCTCTAAACAATCCACCACCACCACCACCCAAAGCAAAACCAAACCCTACCAAAACTCCGTCAGATGGACACTGTTTCCACGTGGTTTCCATTTCAGTGGGAAGAAATCTGTTCCTTTTTGCTTTCTGTTGTGCTGGAGAAAAAAAAGGGGTTTGAATGAAGAATATGAAGCTCCTGTAACGTAGGTGTGTGCAGCCTGACTTGGATGCAGTTCTGTGACTATACAGAATTGCAGAAGAGCAAGATCGAGGAAAAGCACAGCAAACTGAAGTTGAGAAGTAAATTCCTTGTCTCACCAGATGGGATCAGGGCATTAAGGATCATGCCTGATGTGGCTTCAGAAGTGAATTTCCTTGCACACCTCCTCATTAGTTGCCAGCAGGTACTTAGGCAGGGCTCTCCATGGCCAGGGTGATTTCCTTTCCCTCCCCAGGTATTCTTCCACTCACGTTCCAGTCCACAGGGTTAATATCTTCATCATGTTTTATCTATGGCCAAGTTTGGCAGCCAAACATTCGCTCTCACCTGTTCCTTTTTTTGTTTCATGTGCACTCTTTTTACAGAGAAAATATCCCTGGTAAAAACAAAGTCTGACATCACTGTGCCTGGGGTCTGTTTATTTATCCTTTCATCACCTAGTAAGTATCTAGGACAAACAATATTGAACTGGAAGAGGCTTATGTACCTTTCATAACCTCTTCATTTCGTTTAAAAGCCCCAGCCTTGGGCTGTATTTAACATGAAGCTCTGGGAACTGCATTCATAAACCAGATACTCAGCTGTTGTAAGTTACTGTAGCTCCATTACAGTCAGCGATACTGGGCTGATTTATAGTAGCTGACCTGTGCAGGAGCCAAGGAGAACACATATAAATGGCAGACATTCCAATAACTAAATTAAGCATGGGAAAATGCAGGCTAGCTCCTTGGAAAATACTCCTAACCAGGTCTGTAAGTGCCTGGAACAGGTACCCAAGCAAAGTGTTGGAAAGTTTGCCTTTTGTGTGTGTTGCAATATGGCAGGGATGGAGCGGTTGGAGAGCTAGGAACTACCCAGAAATATATTAACCAGATGCTGCACATGCCTGGGTAGGGAGCACAGTAATAAAATGACTTCACTCCTGAGAAAAATGCTCAGATTGAAACCTCGCCAGTTAGTGGGTATTTCTGGACCGAGTCACAGCGTTTGCTGTCTGCACCTCCTGGCACTGCCCGACAGAGCAGATGACAACATGAACACAAAATAAAAATTATCAAACCAGGCTTGGGCAAGGATTTGGCTAGTTCAGCTTCCAGTGGCCAGAAGCACATTTATAGGTGGATATGCAAACATCGTCCCCGTCCCCACCTACCTTCTGATGGTGTGCAGCTCGCCTCAGATGGAGGCCGTGTTTGTATTAAGTATCACTTGATGGCTTTTTCCCTAACGTCTAAGAGTTGAGACATCTATTTGCTCAGCCTCCCAGCCCGCCCTGGCACTGCGCTCCACCTCGGCATGGTGGTGGTGTGTTCAGTTGTCCACGTGTTTCACGTCTCCGCGTGGTGGCAGCTCTCTGACACATCCCACAGTTTGGCTTTGGTTCCTTGGTATGAGGTAAGGGTAAACAAGGGGTTTGTCCATCTTACGTGATGTCATCCACAGTCCCCTCAGGCTGGCGCAGTTTCTTCTGCTGTTTGAAATTCATGCAGATTCTGAGTCCACTTGTGCTGAATTTTGTACATTGTGTTCCAACATCACTCAAGTGAATGTTGGAACTGAATCCAGAAAAAGGCTTGAGGGTGCCTGAAGGTAATTAATTTGAGAAGCGAGGGAGAAAGCTGTCCCTGTCCTAAGGCTGGACCTGGCCTCCTTGCACTGTGAGTAAGACCCATGCCAGTCTTTCTCCCAGGGGTGATTTTCAGCTGGGCGGTGGAGTCCTGGAGAATGTTCTGCTTTGGCTTGGCTCCGGCTGGTTCTTGCCTGGACTCTGCCTCACACCCAGCAGCTACTGCTTCCATCAGGATCTTTGCTGTAGTCGCTGCCCCTCTGCATGTTTAAACCATTTGGTGTGGGATCTCTTCTTAGGGACCATCATCTGCCTACTTGCAGCACATCAAGGCTTTAGGCAGCTTCTCCATGTCATCTATAGCAACTGATGTGTCCTCGTGAAGCTCAGATGAGGGTAATGTCTTCCATACAACCCTTGGTGCATGGCAGTGCCACCTGCGTTAGGTCTTCATTCCTCTCTCCACCTTACCATGCAGGCTGGGTGTAAAGCCCACTGGCTAGAAACCAGGCAGTTCTTTGGTGGAGGGATGCTTTTCTCATATCAGTCACCTTCTGCACCTGATGTGTCTCCCGTGGAGTGCCCCAGGAGTATCTCCTGCTGCTCCTTCACAGCCTCTCAAGGTTTCTTGAAAGAGCATAAGTTCTTTGGTTTCAGCAATAGGCTCTGATGAGGAGGACCCAGGGTTTGTTGGGCATTTTTCATCAAAGTGTCTGCCGATGCTTAGACATGATGACTTTCTTCAAGGAGCCCTTGATGATGCCCATCGTGTCGTCTGCTTCATAAGCTGCCAGAAACCAGTCTGAAGAGTAGCATGTCCATAACCAGACCCGTCAGGCTGCTGTGTAATTAGTAAACAAGGCTAACCAGTAGCACCGTGCAGAGGTGTTTCGTCTGGCCTTGCTCCCCACCGCTGTGGGTTGTTCCAGGGGGCACACCATTTTTCATTCCCGCTCTCAGGCAGGCAGCGTGCAGTCGAGTCCTGCAATAACAAACAGTGAAAAAGGACTGGGCTTTGTGAGCTTTAGGAAGTAATGCAGAGAATAAAACATGGTCCATTAACCTGCCAGAAAAGATACATGGAAGACATAGGAACGACTCCTAAACCACCCTGCTAGAACATGAGAATCTTTTTTTTCCTAAACTGATTTCCTTATGAATTATTTTTTTACTGCATAATAACTACCAAGAAAAGTATGTTTTAGTTATTCACACTGACCTTTTAAACTTCCAAGAGAACTGCATATTTTCTGAGGCCCCATGTAGGGCCTATTAATAATTATGCACTCCCACTGAGCTCCATTGATTAGTTTGGGTCCTATTTCACACTGTAAAATGAAAAAAAAAAAGTCCCCAGTGTTTGTGTATGTTTTTTTCTTTTTATGTTCAGCTCTCCTCAGCTATAGATCAAGTTTTGCTGTTAGCACAGGTTTCAGCCCGTATGGATGCGTTGCTGTGCTATAGGCTCCAAAAAACAGGGAAAAGACAAGATAGGATGGCACCAAAAGTGGGAAAATGTGCAACCTGTGATCCGGCAGTGACAATGGAGTTAAGCTGGTGTGATAAGGGGCAATGTGAGTGACAAGTCTGTGCATTAGTATGCTGTAGCCCCACTCATGCCTACGCTTTCATTTCAGCTAGCAAACATTTCTTTGTGAATAAATCTACTTTCTTGGCAATGCTGCGTTAGTGCTTTAGTTTCATTAAAGAGCCTGGAAACACCCCAGTGGTTCAGGCTGAGATATATAATACTGCTAACACAGATTTGTTTCATAACCCACAAACTATTAAAAATATTAGTGTCCTCCCGGGAGTTGCCTTTAAAGATTCCCTTTCTCTTTCTCTCTCACTTTCAGAGCTGGGCTAAGAAAGCCAGCAATAATGCAAAGCAAGCTCAATTTATTCAGCTAAAAAAATAGATAACACGGTATTTTACTACTTCTGAGCACTTTCTTCGCCTGAATGTTGCTTTGTGTTCCACTTCTTATCCAATGTAAACAGCCATAAAGGGGAGTTGCTGAGACAACATGTGGACATTTCAAAAGGTAGACTTTACCCGTCCAAAGGGAGATGACTTTTTGTTGGGAGTGAATTTAGTCTGGGACTTTGTAATGGGATATGTTGGTCCCTTCAAGACTGAGCAGGGAGCTCCAAGTCCCTTCAGGACTGATCAGGCCTACATGTGTGTTGGGGGTCTTTATTCCACTCGTCTGACAAAGAAAATAATAACTGAAAGAAAAGTTAACAGTCCCTGGAGGGAACTTTGGAAGTGAGCAAGTCCAGCGTCCAAGGTGAGGGGTTTGGGGCACAGAGGGAATAGAGGTCTCATGGAAGCCACAGCCAATGGGGCTGTTGGGACCTGCAGGTCTGGGATTAAGCACAAGAGGCTGCCTCCAAAACCTCCTCTCCTTTCAGCCAAGGTTTCTTAGGGGGATGGAGGCACCAGCAGTTTCTTCTTGGTGGGAGATGTCTGCCAGCTTATGTGCCAGAACTGTGGGAGGGAAGGAGCCTGGAAAGCTGAAGGGGACATTAAGAGGAAAGACGCTCCAAGGGGTGCGTCAGTGTTTGGCTTTGAGTTTTGTTAATGCACCTTTTGGGCTGTTTGTTTGGACTTTGCCACTGGGCATCCAAGGAGAAGGTGAGACAAGGAGAACAAGGACCCCAGAGTCATGGTGTGTGGAAGCAGCCTTGCTGCCCAGAGCATTGGACAGCATCACAGATGAACAGGAGCATCGTCTGTTAAAAATGGGGAGAAAACCCCATATTTCAGGAACTCAGCCCATTCCAAACTTTAATTTAGATGTTCAGTTAGGCATGGTGAACATTAGCTTTCCCCTTCACAAGTCTCCTAGGACAGTCAGAATTGAGTGGAAATTGTTACAAGGAGCTCTTCTCATGCTGCTTCTCCTACTAATGTCCCTCACAATAGCACCATGAGGTCCCAGCAGAGATCAGAGACCCCAGCCCACCATCCCCCTGTGGTTTCCACTTCTCACTCACATAGATCGGGCTACTCCTATTTAGTTACGGAAAAGAAAGGGTGCAGGGAAAGTGGGCTCTTTGTTTTACAAAAAGGGGATGGAGCACAAAGAGAAGCAGTAACTTGTGCAAAGTCACCCAGGGCGTCACAGACAGAGCTGGGAACTGTGATATAGCTCTTTCATCCCAGTCAGTATCCTACCCACAAAATAATCCAGTTTAGTTCTGCTGAAAAAGCAAAATATATAAATATTTGCTTAAATCCTAGCTACTTTGCATAGCAACCTGATTCGTGTAAAAGTTTTTATATAAGATTGGCAATTCAAAGCCTGAGATTTTTTTTTTTCTGGGTCGTTTGAAGAAAGTGTGAAGAAACTTCTGAACTGCCGAATCCAAATCTGAACCAAATTTTCCCTGCTTTGAACTCTGCTTATTGCAGACTGTAATAACATTCATCCACATTTCATAGGGTATCCTTGCAGATGGAAGGAAATACAGTAGCGCTGTTTGACACAGAAGAAATTAGATTTACGTGAAATTCCCTTTCCCTGTGTCCCTCGCTTTATTTCCACCAGACCTACAGTTAACAATCAGCAGTGTTTCACTTTCAGACAGTGTGGTTTTCATTACAGAGGCTAAGGGAGTTTAACATATTCTCAGAGCACACAGCATACATAACATCCTACCCCATTTCTTTTGATTTCCCTTTGCGGCACTAGCGTTACAGATGCTGTGCAGAACGTGTTAGAGGACACTGCTTTTATTTGCCATCATTACAAGGAGGAAATCTATTTAGAGACATCTGTTAAGGCTCTTTGATTTCAGCTGAATGTAAGACATCTTTGATGAAGGGTTGGTTTTGGAGCAAGGTTCTGTCAAAGCCTGGCAGCCGCGCAAGCCGAGGGAATATGGCATCGCACATGCCTCCAGCCTAATCGGCAGGTGTGGACAGCATGGCTTTACCAGGAGGGGGAATTTAAGCTCTCACCTTGTCAGGGTTACCTTTCCTCGGTGGGAAGTTCAGCTCTCCTTAGGTTTCACGTGGGGTCAGCTCCGCGCAGCGTAGAGGGAGAGGAACCTCAACGTGGGGAGTGGTCCCATCTGCTGGAGGCTTCCCTCTGCACGTGCAGTGCCTCCACCTTGCCCTAGGATGCGTAGACATCCCCTTTTTTTTTTGCCAGATTCAGAGCCCGAAATAAAGTAGGCATGGTGTTTTTGGAAAGTGAAGCATGGTTTTCCTAGGAGCTGAGGTACTTTAGGAGGTGCTACTGAGAGCGAGCTGGACAGAGTTGAGTGCCTGTTTCCAAAGAAATGGCGAAATTTCAAAGACAACACTGGGGATTTTGAGAGGAAGGGAGGGTTTTCGAGTATAATCCCTGTGTGTTGGCTTTCAGATCCACGCTTGGGTAAAATCTAGGAGCAGTTGTTTTCCTCACAAGGGCTGAGATACGTTCACACATTGGATTATACCTTGCAAGAGCTTGTTCCCAGAATAGCTCCTTACATGTTGCCAGAACTTGTAAGGATGAGTTATATGGGGTTTCTGGGACCATGAAGGGCTTATTCTGACTCTGCTTCTTCCCACATGATCTCTAGGCTATATTCCTGTCAACTACTCTCTGTCCTAATGGAAAAGGGCAAAAAGAAAGATCTTGAAGATCAAGTACTTTGTAAATACAGTTTAAAGGTGGGGTGGTTTTTTTCCTTTCTATCCAATTTTAGAGCATAGCCCTGAAAGAAAAAGTTCCTTCTTAAAAAATTTGCTTTCTACATTTGGAATTCCATAAATATGACAAGCAATATTCGGTTTATGTAAACTCTTTTTTAGGTTAGCATAGCACACAGCACAAACATCATATGACTTATGCATTGTTGAGGGACTTGATATAACATTTACTTCTTGCTGTGTGAAAACTATACAGCAGCACAAATAGCATAGCTCACTTTTAACGGTGTGAGTCCATGGTAGGTGGCTCATGCACCACTCATTTGTAGTCAACATAGGTAGAAAATCAGGCTTTACAGTAAAAAAAATCATCAGAAATGTGGTTAAATTTGTCAAAATAACACAATATGGGATAAGAATAATTCTTTTTTTTTTTTTTTTTAAGTTATGTAAACCTAGGTTTGTATCTTTAATTACCAAAGGTAGGAAACACTGGAAACTTCATAGTTCAGACTTGGCAGTGGCTGAGGATGATCTAGCTCTTTATTTTGTTCTCTAAAGTGCTAATCTCATATATAGTTACTTATAAAAGCAGGGAAATCCTCAATGAAAAATTATAACCGCATTAAACAGATTCTGGGACACTTCTTTATAAAAAACAAAGAAAATCAAACTCTTCAGTATATATATAATATATATATACACGCACACGCATATATATAAATCAGCAACATTAGAGCAAAGCAGTGTAGGTTACAGCTTTCCCTGGAAAATCCTCATCAGCAGAATGCCAGGCTGAATTATAGATCAGAGAAGATCCCTGGTGTTCTCTGTGCTAAATGCTTTATGGTGGAGTGAGTTCATTGACTCTAGTGTCAATACTGGTGACATATCTGATACAGCTCATTTAAAAAATGCTATCAAAACTGTTATGGTGGACAGCTGACTTCTTGGCAGTGTAACTTCTTGGGGTTTTCTCTTTTTACCCGAATGTGCCTGTTTTCTGTGAGAAGTTGGATCCGTATTGAAAGCCCATTGGCCAAACCTAATATTGTTCATTCCAAGAGACTTTGGTGGGTGGCCAAAGGATTAGGGATTTTTCAACAAAAGTGCAATATTTTCCATTAGAAAAATCCTCTACGATTTTCTGGGAAACTCAAGTACTTAGCTTCCCATGTATCTTCTCTTTGTCATCATTGTCAGAAACTAACCGGCATTTCTCGTTGACATTTTTAGAAAAGAGTATTTATACTAGAAACAATGCAAATAAAAATATGTTGGCAGAAACGAGTGACATTTACAGTATGATATAGTCCTGACATTTTTATGTGACCAGTGGGAATTTCGCCAGTTTGATGACTGATTCTGTTATTCTTCCATCATCCGGGTAGACCCATTCAACTCAATGCAACCACTTAGCTAACATCCCCATTCTGCTCTCTAGAGAAACTCGTGACTGGAAAAGGAGGTGAAATAAAGCCTACTGTTGTAGATAACAAGCAGTGTTGTTGACCAGCTGTGCTGTGATGAACCTCAGTCACCCCTTTGCTTAGAATAATAAGGTTTGGACAGAAAGCTTATGTGCTACTTAATATATAACTAATTATGTCTTGCAATTCAGGGGAATAATTAATTCATAATCTCTATGGAATAGGCACAGAGGGTCCTACAGGATATTATTACTGCAGGATTGTCAAAGTCCTGCTCTAGAGATGAAATTACCCTTTATGCCAAGGTCTAGCACAAGGCTAGAAAACTGGTGACTGGCCTTACCTGGAGATCTATGTTTCATTTGAAGGATTTTCTGACATCCCTCATCCCTGTTGAAAAAAGGAGCCATGCAAAATCAACAATCTGAAACTTGGGAAAATTTCTCACACTGGGAGACATAAAGAGCTCCATCTGTTTAGTGTGCAGAGTTGGAGGTGAGGAGGTACCTTGATTTGATGACCAGGTACAAGTACTGGGTACTAAGTGACACTTGTCTGTACCCAAGGACAATGTAAGGTGCACCAGCAGCAGGAAACAGATGCTGGTGAAACTTTTATTAAGAATGGGACGCTATTTCTGACAGCTGGTGTGTTTACCTGCTCTGAGACAAATCACCAAAGGCATGGCTGGGTTCTCAATCTCCTGAGGAGTTGTAGAGTGGGTGTGATTTTCATATTCAACCTAACACCTTCCTGGAAGAGGAACCTCCCTTCTGTGGAGGTTAGCTTCAAGACCACACTAAACCACTGTAATCAGTCTAAGAGCTTGTGATATTTGATGTTTTGGTTATTTCAAGTTTCAGCATCTGAGGGGAGGCCGGATCAAATAATCTAATAATCAACTCTGACCTTAAATCTGGGAGGAAGGAGGAACAATCGCCAGCGAAGAGCTTGGATGCCCAAATGCTTTGCTTATTTTTTCAAAGTACTGCAGCTGTTGTAGTGAAAACATATTGCCTCTTCCAACAGAACTTGTCCTGCTTATAAACCCTCCATGTAGTTTGTAGTTTTGCAATGTTAAAGAAGATTAATGCTAACATTATTCCATTAAGACACAACTAGGTCAACACCAGCAGAATCTGAGAAGTTCTGAGAACCGATCAATTAAATCCTGACTGAACAGTTTTTCTTAAAAATAAGGCACATTCATAGACATGGCCTGTATTGATTTTGATGGCAAGTGAATGAATTTGTATTTCATTTCACTAATGCTTTGATATGGCTTAGCTTTATTGATTTGATTGATTTTCTCATTTTGACATAAAATATCTGCATCTATTATTCTCCAGAATTAGAAATAGAATAATGTTGTTCGTCTGTCAAAGGAAAAGGAAACAATTTTGGTGTTACTGAAATGAAATGCTTCAGCAGGTTCAAAATGCATTGTTCGTTGTTGTGTTTCCTTTTATTCCCCAAGTTTTGCTCCAGGAGAAATTTTGAAAACTTGCCTTTTTTTGTTCTCAATTTGGAATGAAGACAGGCTTCGTGCTTGGTCTCCAGCTGAACAGAAATGCTGCTTCCTTGCAGTGTGGAGGAACAACAAACAATAAAATGATGCTGACATCTCTGAAGAAAAAGCCCTCCAGGTGAACAGATTTTAAAAGCTGGGAAAAACAACATGCTTGGAGCAGGAATTATAGCTCAAATCCATTTGGTCCATGTCTGGTTACAAAAGAAACCCAAATCCCCTATGTTTTGAAGCAATGGTTTGCCATTCGCCATCCCTTTTGCTCCCCTCAGTGCCACAAAAGAGGTGGAGGAGGCAGACAGAGGGATGTCCTGGCTCTGCAGTTTCAGCGACTGGGAGAGCAAAGAGCACAGATTTTTTTGAGGTCGGTTCATAATCAAGACAGACTGGAAAGGGTTGTGTGAGTGGAAGAAAGGGCCAGAAACAGGTCGGCAGAAGGCAGACTTCCACAGCGTGTCGTTTATCTGGTTGCAAGAAATTTCCAATTTTTCCAGCGGATCTACCCATTTCAGTGAGACAAAACAGGACACTGCAGGTTTTTGGATGAGAAATTTCTTCTTCTCAGCCGATGAAAAGCTAGAAAGAAAAGAGGCTAGCTTCCAATTTCTGAAGCAACGAAGAAGTCGAAATCTGGAGGTAGAGGAGAGACAGAGAGTGTTGGTTCAAAATAATTCAGGAAAGGTCAAGAGTTGATGTTCCTTGGCAGGTGCTGAAGGTTGCAGAGCTTTATTTTCATGTTTCTCTCAACAGAGAGAACTGCATGTTCAGACACAAATTTTCAGAGGAATTAGGTTTGCTGCTTTTGACCTGCATGTGTTCTGGGAAGAAAGAGATTAATAAATTGCAGGTGTCAAACCGGTAGGGTAGCCATCAGAACGAAGTAGCCCTTTCAAGCCAAATTCTTCTAGCAAACTCAACCGTTTGCTCCATAAAGCAACCCACAATTCCTAGTACGCTAAATTTTATAGCCCTTAGGAAAAAGAGAAACACAAACACAGGAAGGAAGGAATGCCGCAGAAACTGTTTTGTTAGAGGGAGGCTTGATTTCTCTTCCAACGCAGCGTTCTTGGTTTTGTTGTTTAGTTTTGATACTGTTATTTTTTTCTCCTTGTGGTAATGGCACATGTAGCTGGCTTTGTTTTCTACATGCCAGGTAGTAATTAAAATTAGCAATTTGGTAATCAGCATCTTGGCCTTGGGCACTAGAAACAGATGTACTAAATAGTGCCAAAAGTTGTTTCAAAATCAAAGGAGGCTGATGGTGAGGACACGTACTGAGGCAACTCTGTTGAATTCGGTGCATCCAGTTGACTCATGCAGGAGGGGATGAAGCTCAACATTTCAGTCAAGTCTTGTCATCTGCCGTCCCAGGCAGAAGGTAACAGGTTGCATGAACTTTGCCACGACTTGGCCTGAAATCTTCAAAGTAACATCTTGTGATAGAGATCAAGATCATGTCCCTGAAATCTGTCCTTGAAGATGAACCAAACCTTGCCACGCAGCCCAAGCCCTGGCACTCACAGTGCAAGCTGCTTTCTGCTGTTAAATGTCATTTTTCCTTTAACTCTTCTGCAGTTCAGCAGTGGGTGAGGAGGCTCTGAGGAGGTTTTGTTCCCTCAGGAGAATGCCAGATTGACATCCGCTTCACCATCACCAAGGAGAGAGAGCAAAGGAAGGAGCACACCTGCACCTTCCAGTACTGCTCAACATCTTCTCCCTCCTTGGTGGGAAGCCAGAGACAGGGACACAGTCAAGCAGCCCCAAAAGATTCTCAGCCAGCCTCATACACATATCAACCCAGCAGGAAAGCCTACAAAGGGACCCCAATCTTGATGGTCTCCCATCATAACCCATCCCCGTATTTCTCCTGCCGTGGGGTCCATGCACAGGATCACCCCGTGGGCTCACTCTGGACAAGCAGTGATGGGTGTGGGGCAAACTGGGGCTACCATCTCCCAGGGATGGCACCTTCCCTCAGTCCCCTACAAGCACTGATGTCCTCTCCGCTCCCTCCCCGGGAGCCGGGAGCTGGTCCAGCAAGGCCAGCCAGCGCTAAAACCAAACTCTGCTTTTTCACTTATTTTATTACAGTCCGTGAGAGTGGGCATTGGCTGTGTCAGGCGGCTGTGGTCTCGGTGGATTGTGTTTGTGGTCGGGCTCTCGGGATCCCTGATTTCTGGTCCTGGCACTGCCGTTTGCTCGGTGTGTGGCCTTGGAAGACTCACTTAGCTCTGCTGCATGGCAGTTTTTCCTTCTGCCGGGTGGGGAAGTGACACCTGCCTTGCTGAAGGGCCAAGCCGCAGCTGGGGTGAACAGTAGTGTCTTGCTAATGCAGCTCCTACCAGCTGCTCAGAGGGAAGACGTTAAAATAAAGGGTGTTACGTGTGAATCCTACAGCGGTTACCTTCTATCCCAGACACAAAGATGCTGAGTTCATGGGTCAGTCATGGGTACGGCTGCGTATGCAGAGTTGTGTGCCTACTTTTCCCCAGCTGTAAAAGGGAAGATATTTTTTTCCACTGATCTAACAAGAGGGAATGAATTATTGTAGCTTAGATCATTGCCCAAGCTAAATCCCTGGATGGAAACCTCTTTCCATCTGCTTCACTGTTAAAAAAACATTGCAATCCTATTGTTTCTGAGTGGTTGAGGGCACCTGGAGTCCCGAATTCTTGCTGTAATAGCAGACAGTGCTGATGTCTCTGTAAGGATGGAGGTCTCAAGTGAGAAACCAAGTCGGGGCTAATTCCTGTATGTGCCTACATGACTTAGAACGGAATCTACTCCTTTTGCTGCAAGAAATAACTGGATGAAGCCAGTTCTGCCATATTCTTGTCTCAGAGTCTTAAGCATGTATTCCTTGAGTACTGTGTCCAGTTTTGGGCCCCCTACCATAAAAAAGACATAGAGGTGCTGGAGCAGGTCCAGAGAAGGGCGACAAAGATGGTGAGGGGTCTGGAGAATAAGTCTTATGAGGAGAGGCTGAGGGAACTGGGGTTATTCAGCCTGGAGAAGAGGAGGCTGAGGGGAGACCTTATTGCTCTCTACAACTACCTGAAAGGAGGGTGTAGAGAGGTGGGGGCTGGTCTCTTTTCTCAAGTCACAGGCGACAGGACAAGAGGAAATGGCCTCAAGTTGTGCCAGGGCAGGTTCAGGCTGGATATTAGGAAAAATTTTTTCACTGAAAGGGTTATCAGGCATTGGAATGGGCTGCCCAGGGAGGTGGTTGAGGCACCATCCCTGGAGGTGTTCAAAAGACAGGTTGATGTAGTGCTGGGAGGTATGGTTTAGTGATGATGCTCCTTGTTTGTTGTGTGGGTGTCTATTTTTGTCAGTTAGGTTGACGGTTGGACAAGATGATCTTTAAGGTCCCTTCCAACCTAGAAGATTCTGTGATTCTGTGATTGGCCTGTTCCCTGGACAAATGGAAGGAGGGCTGAAGAGCCCAGGTTCTCTTTATACTTGGCTCTCTCCATGCCCGTTGCAGTAACCTCAGCAGAATCCACCATCAGCTGCTGCAACAGGAGATCTTTGTAAGGTGTGAAGGCATCAAGCTGAAGAAGTATATGGTAAAACAATACCACATGTTGAAAGCACAATAGGAGTAAGTCCATTTTGGCACAGCCTTCCACATGAAATCCCTTTTAATTTCAGTGACGTCATATTCCCGGTCTCGGGGAACCTATAGCAATATTTTCTGTGCCATAAATAAATCCACTTGGGGACTAATAAACTAAACTGTTGCTAATTTGTAATGTGCCACTTTTGCAGCAGTATCCAAAATTCATATGCACTAAGATTCCAGGGCTGGAAAGAATGAGGTGGCTTGTCCCTAACCACTGCTTAACTTTTTAAGTTACACTGGTGAGTCGGGTGCAGTTTGGCTTTTAGTGAGACCCCTGGGGAAGCAAGGCCATCTTAGCCTACAGTCTTAAAAAAAGGCTATTAAAATGAAAGCATACCTATAAATAAAATAAAATTCAGGGAAATGATGTCTTTGTGACCGAAGCAGGAACACTTGTGCCATTCAGGGGCCTTGCTTGCACTTCTGACTATCACCACTGATAAAACACGAGCAACTTTGCCTCAATATATTTTACAGGCACAGGTGGGCCCTCTTGCATTTAGGATCTCTCTGCTTGGGATTATTGCTTGGCTCAAGGAGGCCATTCGGTCTGAGGTCTGGTTGTGTGTAGAGGGAAGGGGAGCGTGGCATCTCAGCAGGGCGGGTTGGTGCTTTCTGGCATAGCAGTAACAGCTTGTTATTATTCTGATGTCCAGTGTCTCATAGGTACTTTGGTCTCCTTCTTTCATACCCTAGAAAACACAGAGATGCTGCTTCTCCAGGGCAGATCTGCATGAGAGTCATCAGCAGACTGTTTTGAATTTTCCCCTTTTGTTGCTACCAGAGAAGGTGATGTTCTGTTTTGTCACACCCGGGAGTGGAATATTCTGCTCTTTCAACTTTTTGGGCTCATATCAGCATGAAAGAAAGTGTCAGAGGACTGGGATTTCTCTCAGGACACAACGCCTTTTTTTCTGACAGCTCTTTGGGTGGTTCGTGACTGGGAAGGTGTTCAAAGCAACCTCAGACAGCCGAGTACCCTACTGTTATCACAGAAGCATCAAGTCTCTGCCTAGCTTTGCCTCCTCTTTGAAAATCACTTTTGTCTAGGACAGGCTCCATCCTCCCATCTATACAGATAATATGAAGCATCTCACACAATGAAGTGACACTCTGTTCCAGGATGAAGCTGATAGATCCTCAAGCACAAGGAAAACCCACAGTACACTAATAATTGCATACATTAAGATTGTAGTTTGCTATATAGTGTGAAGAAAGATTTGTCAGTTCTGTCCTGAGGGGTTATGGTCTGCCACACATTTCCTGTGTGGTCCTGGGTAAATGGGTTACAGCATGTCTCTCTTCGCGGAGAAAGGACCCCAGATCATCTTTTCATCCTGATGTTGTCAATAGAAGGGTGGATGGGACAGTTGAAGTTTGTATGTTCCAAAGGGCTCGTGCATGGTGTCCATAACTAACGCACTGGGCACCGGCTAGCGAAGCCCCTCAGTGTCTTCCCAGCAACACCAGCTGGGGCACTGAGCAGAAATGCTGATAGTGAAGGTCATGTAAGCACCGTAGACAAACAGTGCCTGACAGCCTGAGCTTCTGCAGTGTTGGTTTTATTCTGTATTTTTACTAGATAAGAGCTGGTGTCGTGTTGGCGTTTCCCTGGGGCTGTACATCAGCCCCGTGATCCTGCTGTGCTGTTTGTATGGGGAGAGCATTGCAGCCCTCCCCAAAGGCTGGAAGAGACCTCCGGGTGGGACAGGTCTCCAGTTTTAGCAGTTTCTCTGACTTTTTGTCCACAAGTGAATAATTGGCATTTGTCTGGAAAACCTTCTCATATCTTCTATCGTGATCAAACTTGCTCACTCAATGGGGACCCACCAAATGTGATGGTTCAGCAGATAAATCAGTATAGGTTTAAATAAGGCTTAATAGGAAGAAGTATTGTTGAGTGTTTATTGCAGGGTCAGGATCTCTCATATTAATCTTTCCCACCAGCACTGGCAACCCACCCAGAAGTAACATCTAGGAGTTCAGGTATATGGGGCCTTTGGGAACTCAGTAAGTTGCTGCCTGCCTGCAGAGCTACCCTAGCAGGCTGCATGAGTGCTCTTAAATGATGATTAAGTCAAGTTACCTTCCTGTGCAGTTGTGGCAGGCTGGGGGTTGGCATGGGGACAGCTATTTACCCTTTCTCTGATGCACTAACTTGATGGTTACTGCTCCATCGCAGTAGCTTCAACTGTGGTTTGCATTCTTAGAGCATGAGGCTCCTTCCTACCCCATCTCTCCCCAAAATGCTTATAAACCGAAGGGGGACTTAAGCTGGTCTCCACATGAAAATAAATTTGGGGTTGTCCACATTGCATTAAGTTTGGATTAGGAGCTCACTTTTGAAATATATCCCTCAGTCTTACCCCTGTCACACCTTGGTGCTTATTGCGGATTCCACAGGCATGCAGTCCATAGGACCAACCTCGTGCTAAGCCAAAATAAACCTCCTGAAATGTATATAATGTTTATATCAGTCCCCACCTCTCCCCTGATCCATTTCTGTCGGGCCACACTACTTGCCAATTTAGCCAATTCAGACTTTGATTTTTAACAGCTTCCCCCAGCCCCTCCTCCATCTCACACGTTACAAGAAACTCTTTTCACAGTGTCACTGGAGTCAGTGTGAACTGGTGCGACTCACAGGGACAGGGTTTACTCATTTGAGTAAGAGCAGTGCCTTGAGTAAAGGTTAGCCTGTGAGCTATGGAAAATTGTCATCTTTGAGTCTTTTGACCATGATTATCTGACCTAGGCTGACTTGCACCAACTAAGTCTATTGTTAGTTTGGTAGCTGTATTTTCATCTTCACTCATGTCTATCTATCAATATGTTTTGTGCCAATGGCATTATTGCAAGGCCATAGGATTCATATCATCCAGACTGTTAGAGCTCATCAAGTCTTGCAATGCTCTTAAATCCTTCCTCCTTAGAGGAATCTCATTAGGTCATTAGATGCTGAGTGATTAGTTATATGTGATTAGGTATATGATTGACATGGACAAAGTAAAATTTCATTCCCTGACATTCGATACACTAAGTAGTTGTAGAGCCTTCTCCTTCCCCCTTTCCATTTTCTACCTCCTCTTCCTTCTTTGTCATCTTCTCCCCTCTCCCTTCTTCACTCTCTCTTTTCCTCTCTCTCTCCTTTCCCTTTTCCCTTTTCCCTTTTTTCCCTTTTCCCCTTTTCTTTTCTGTTTTTTTTTTTTTTTCTCCCAGCCCTCCCATGTGGTCCTTGCTGGGCTGGAAAGTCACAGAAGCTGTTTTCTGTCAATTTGTTGATATCTTCTTCCTCTCCCAGCCTGGCACAGTCTCCACTTTTGTTAGTTTTCCTTTCAGGAGTACATGTGCACTTCAGCATGAGGTCTGACAACCTTGACCCTCCAGGCATGACTAATTCCCATTTACAAGGCCACTACAAAATCCATCAGACCAGAAGTGTCAGGAAAACCCCGTCGCGTACGGCGGGCTGGAGCTGGTCTCCCTCTGCTGTGTGACAGGGTGCGCTCGGTCGGCCGTGCTTTGCTGCTATAAGGTCAAGTAGAAGTGGCACTTGGAAGGAACGGGGGGTGGAGGGGAGGGAAGGAGGTTTTCTCGAGCAGCCGGTGGTGTACTGTTTAATACATGTGCTGTTTGTAGCCAGACACCATGGCTCTAGTAGCAGCCAGGGTTAAGGCAATGGTATAAATTGAAATGAAGGAGTTATGTCTTGTGGTGTTTGAAAACCTGGGGGTGGAAGCTTTCGTGGAGTCAACGTTGAAAGTGGGAAAATAGCAGCACAAAGCCCCTAACAATTTTTTTTGGAAGCTGCCTTCAAACTTTTATCTTTGCTCAGGAGTGGTAGTAGTGATAATCTCAACTGATTGTGGGGTTTTACCTGGGTTCAGTATTTTATTAGGTTTTTTTTTTACAAGTATGTCTTAGAATTGAGAAACAGGATGAGCAGAATGTCCCAAGTATGTCTCTGTTGGTCTTATCCAACAGATGCTTCTCAACCAAACTCTCAATGACTTCAGCTCCCTGTGAGGCCAACTCTGAATGCTCCTCAAAAATCCCACCCAAAGAGACAGAAATCAATATTACACAGGCAGTCTGTGGGTCAGTCTCAGACAGATTCAGTCGTAGCCCACAAAGCCAGCAGAGAAGAAGAAGAATAAAAACTTGCACAGATGTGAGGTCTGAAAGAAGGAAAGCACTGTGAACAAGGCCTCAGGAGGCAGGAGGTGGCCTTCAGTCAGCCATGGAAGAGTCACAAAAATGAGGTTTGCATTTAGTTGCCCAAAGGGAGCTGGAAAAAAGCAAGAGAGAAAGACAAGGTCTAGGGGAAACAAGACAGTATTGAAAATAAATGAAGGATCTCTATTTCTGTTGCAAGAATGACCCTTTGACTTCAGCAGGGCTGGAGCAAATAGAGTTTGGTTTTATGGACACAACTCACATACAAATCTAGGCAGGAGTGCACGGGAGAGGTATATAGACAGCTGATTCAGCAACTTTGCTGGCTTTTTCACATGGAATTGTTTGAGCCCCTTTTCATTTTCCCCTTTGGACTTCAGGATGGGAATTTCAATATTGGTTAAAACCTTCTCAATCACGTCTCTGAAACCAAAACCTGGTATGAACTATGGGAAGGTGGTTTTGTAGAGCTTCTGTTCTAGCCTGGAAAGTGCTGAATTCTCTTTGTGTGGGCCTGATCCAAGATCCATAGAAATCGGTCAGGCTTGCCATATACTTTAATAGAAATTGGACCAAATTGCAAAAGTTTCCTATTCCTTTGGCCCAGTTCTGTGGATTTTTGCTCACTCAATTTAAAAGAAGAATTTATATCATAAGAAACAAACCACTTTTGTTGTGTTTTTCTGTGTTTGGATTTTTTTGCTTAATGTTCTTTCCTTACTGTTACTGGCTGAAAACCTGTGGCTATGACTTTTTTATTGTTTTAACGGGACATAAGGAGGAAAAGTTATTCAAAAAACTTGCTGAAGGAAGTGTTCTCACTCAACCTGGAAGTGGAGAGGTCAGTGTGAAAGATGCCCCACTTGAGTACTCAGGAGAAATGAAATGTCCACCGCTTGATGACCAATTACTGTGCAGCGTCTGAGGCTTTAGCCTGGGAAGCAGCAATGCCGTGGCAGAAAATACCGTGCTAATTGAAGACAGCTCCTCTCCATGACTGGTTCTTCCCACCTCTGTGCATCACAGTCCTTTGGGACATGGGTTCATGAGGCCGTACCAAGTGACTCATCTCCTCCTTCCTGTCACCCCATCACAAGAAGGACACCCATTGTGTCTTACTCTCCTTTTACCAAAGGGGATTTATCCAAACCCACATGAGGAAAGCTAACTCACATCTTCTAAACACAAGTTATTGCCTTTGCCACTGGGCACAAACTTCAACTTTCTTACTAGTTCCGTTGCAAGTCAATACGGAGACACGCTGGCAGAGCTCTTGTATCAATTAAGGCTGGAACAGCAAACAAATTATATGGGTGGTTAAGCGGAGGTAATTAGTTTTTGTTAGCTGAGTCCGTCATACTCTGGCATTCAGTATCCTGCAGTCTATTGGGAGTTCCACAGTCTTTACCACCATGGGTCCTCAGCACCTATTGCAGCTCTGGACCACCTGTGAAGTCTTGAGCTGTGTTGCATGTCAGGATCTGGTTGGGTTCTTAGGTGTGGAGAGTCCACACAAAACATACCACCTGTTAGCGTGCCTGACCATGTGTCTGACCAGGCTTCAAGTTCAGCCCCAGCTGTGAAGCCCAAAGATTTTTGTGTGGCACAGCGCGAGGGGAAGCATCGTCTCTCCAGCATTTGTGTCTCCAGGATGAAGTCCTACATAGATTCCTTCAGGACTGAGTTTACTGCTCAGCCTTCCCTTCACCTCATCTCTGCCTTGTTACCTTTTTTCACAGGACTTGTAGGAACACAATGGCTTGGAGACCTGTACCCTGTCCATCTGTTGCAAAAACAGGCGACAAATTCAGTAGCCTTGAACGAGAAGGCTGCAAAACTAACACAGGGACAAACACATTCTTGTCCCTACAGGCTTCCAGTGCCTTATACACTTTATTGTCAAGGGTGAAGAAATATGGTGGGAATCATCCACTTACTTCAGCAAAGACAAAAATAGAAATAAGCTTTTTTTTTTCTTTTTTTTTTCTCTAAACCTTGTTTAGATAATCGAGCTCATACTTTGCATCATATTTTTGACAGCTTGTACTAATAACTTTGTACAGGCTGCAGGATACGTGTCCACCGATGGAAAGGAGAACAATCCTTTACGTATCCTGTACATATGTCAAGAGTAGCCCAGAACCCTCCTACTCAACCTTCTGTGGGGGTGTGAGTGTGGTGTTTCTTGTTTTGGGTTGAGGGTTTGGATTTTTATTTTCCATCTTAATGTACTAACTCAGAAGTAATAAATACTTTAGAACAAAGTTGGAGCAGCTCATTTAGGGTCAGATCTGACCATAAGCATGTGATGAATGGGCTTCAATTTAAATGCCAGTGGTTGGGGTAGCGGCAGGCGGTGGCTGCCACTCGAATCCTACAGCATCTACATGTTCCAGCCACAGTAGACCTCATTTAATGAGGCAGATTTAGTAGGGGTTTAGCTTGGCCTCCGGGATATCTGAAGCTGCGGTTAAGAACCCCCACTAAGGAGAAAGGAAAGACGTCTGAAGGAAGTATCTCCATCACCCATAAGAAACTGTTAAAAGTGGTCCTTCTCAATTTGTCCCTTCATTCAGTTTTTGTAACGTACAGGCAAAGAATGAAGGAGTCCCTCACTTCCATGGTGTAATTGATGGAGTGGTGTAGCTTGGTGCAAATCCATCGGCTTGAAAGAGTTACAGTTAGATTATGCCAGTGAGAACCTGAACAAATATCACCTGTAAATAACTGATGTAAAGCCAAACATTTGAAAACCTCAAGGATACTGAGTTCTGATTTAGCACAGCTCAATTTCAGCCAAGCCAATCTTGGTCTCAGGTGAGTTTTATTGACGTGAAGCTGCTCCAGTGAATCAGGCTTCATTTTTCCTTGCTGACAGTCAAGCGAAGATGTGTGTCTGAGCAGCGGGCTCTGTTAAAGTGGAGACATCTCTTACTTGAACCTCTTCAAGGAAATGCTGAGTGCTGCGGGGTTATATGGACCAGGTCCTTACAAAGCTCTTCTGATGTTAAGGCTTGTCATAATATTCCTTTAAAAAGATCAGATTGTGCTGCACTACTGACCTGAGAGGGTACAGGCTTGTGCCCTGGCTGAGGATCTGGTTCAGAATATGAACTGCCAAGCTTACTATTATGAATCTGTCATGATGATGACTTAGCATGGTATCAATCAGCAAAGCGATGGTACTGGGCAGCAAAGGATCTAGAATGTAATAATCGGTGATTTAGTGCTTGTTAAATCAACTGTTGGGAGGAAGATGAGCACTTCCTGAGCCTGGCCTTGCCATTTTCTATTGAGTGAAACACATTTTCTAGTGTTAGCCTTTTTTAATTGAAAGCCATATAAGCCTTTTGGGAGGTAGTGGGGAATCCAACAACTATAGATCTTTTAGAGAAAATAAATAGACATTGTCATCTGTTGCCGCGCTGTCACACTGTTTTCCATTTACAACTGAAAAGAAAATGAGGCTGAAGACTGTTTATTCCTATTATTTTCCCTTGATTTGTTTTTTTTCTGTGCTTGCATGCATGGGTGGTTTTTTAAAGTTTTTGTCTTGCTTCATTTTGCAATTTTTATGGCCCACATTCTGATGTGTTACAGCTCATCTGCAGGCTGCCAGGCTGGAGCAAACCAGGGTGGGCAGTGTGTAATTTCTGCTTGTAACTCAAACAGGTAATAGTAAGTTATAGTTTAGGGAGGGGGAGGAAGACAGTAAAACTAAATGATTGGGAATTTTTCAAAGTGTCCAATGTCCACAGTTCCCATGTAGGAGGAGATGTCCTTCCCATTCCTCTCCACCCCCCATTTCTGAATGGTTTTGCAGAGCAGCTATGACTGAGGCTTCGCTAAACTGAAAGTGCCACAGCCTGAAATGATAATCAAAAAAGATGCGTGTTGTTATAAACACTCAATCATTTTCCTTCTTTCTTGTGGAGTTGTTATTAAGCCCAGAGGTTCAGAAGTTCAAAAATATAAAGGAATAATTTGTACAAGAAAAGAAAGGAGTCTATTTCACAAGCCATTGATGCTTCCACTGGGAATTAGCAGTAGCTGTTAGAGTAGCCGGGGTCATACAGAGCAACCATGCGTTCTGCTCCCACTTAGGAAACCCCTAATTTTTAACTTTTTAACAGCCACAAGCTTAAGTTTCTGGCAATGAAAAGTGGAGGGAATGTTTGAGGAGCTCTTATTAAAAAAATAAACTTCAAATGATGATTGACTCCCCTTTTATGTCTCTAGAATGGGGCCCATAAATCTCAACAGCTTTCTCTTCAATGGCTACTTGTTCTTTTTGGTTGGTGACAACTTTTATTTTAAGCGAGCTCAATTCTTAAATTAACCCTTGTGTTGACTCAAGCCTCCTTGTTTGTCTTTGCCTCCCACGGATGGAGAAAAGCTTAGCACATGGTAACAGATCCATTCCCATTTCACGGTTGACATGAAATGTGGGCATCGTTGTGTTGCTGGAAGAGGGAGGAACCAGACTTCAGGAGATCTGCTTCCAAGAAAGCACTGAGCTCGCAGTTATTGAGACTCCCCTTTGGGTCCTTGGCGTAGGACTTCTGAAGGGCAGGTGAGCACTGAAGCTTTAACTTATTTGAGCACAAATATTCAAATTCATGAGGGCATTCAAACTCCCAGTCCCATTCAGTGTGGATGCATCCCAGCACTCCCTCCTTTGTCATGCTTTTAATAGAAACTATAGGCATATAGCTGTCCAGCTGTCCCTGGATTCTTACTGTGTTTAGAACAAAAGAAGCCTAGTAAGGGAATACCTAATATAAAACCCCTAAAAATCTCAAGGAGCATCAGCCACTGAACCTACCAGAAGACGCAACTGAAAAATAGGTTGGTGGGCAAGAGTGCTGTGCCCATGGGTGTCCTTTAGCTACTGAGTCTCCTTCACAGGTATGCAAGCTGTGGGAGCCAGCAATACTCATACTCCTGTGCCTGTCTGTGTGTGGCCAGCCAAATTTGGAAGCTCTATCTTATATCTTTCTGTCAGTGACCTGTTATACAGTCCTGGGGCCTAATGCTTGTGTCAACATGAGGTTAGGTTTCATGGCATCCTGAGCAAAGCAGGAATGTCCTGGCTTATATTTGTCTCCCTGGGAGAGGGAGAGGGTGGGAGAGAAGCATTCAGCAGCTACTGGGCAATCTTCTGCCGTCTCTTGACAGGTATTGATATAAATCAGGGGCTTGAGTGGGACAAGAAGGCAGGACCTTGTTGCTCTGTTTAGATCCCTATCAGCCGTGATTAATTCAGTGCTATAGGTGGAAGGATAAACGTGGCTTCCTGTAATCTTAATTGTTTCCACCAGCCTTTGGACTGATGCATCCATCTGGTAGCATTTAGTTGTGAATACAAAGGGTCAAACTATGCCCAAGTCTGGATGGTAGGCAGCAGGACCAGTTCTGAGAAATGTCCATGCCAACCGGGGATTGGCTTCTTGGTCATGCAGTACAATGAGGCAAGGGGACTCAAGTTAGTGCTAAATAGGTGGCCCACAATACTGTCTGGAAACTTTAAGTTGCCAAAGATTCTGAATTTGTTACAGAGAAAGCTGGCAAAAGTGCTTTAAGATGCCTAGGGAGGGACTGGAGACTTCATGCGATGCTACAGGGACTTCTGCTCTGCCATTCCCAATACTCTTCTGACAAGTTCAAAGAGAAGACAATGTGGATTGCTTTTCTTGAGCAACTCCCATTGTAATTGAAAGAGGTTTTGTGGATCTTTCACAGAACTACTATCTTCTTGCATCAGGAGTCCTTCCCCTCATCTCAAGACTCTCTTTATTGGCTTAGGTCTTTGTAAGCGACTGACTCATATACTCATCCATCTACCTCCAGTGCTGTGCACAGGGCTTGACTTTGCTTTGACATTCTTGTGTACAAAGCATTCCCATGATAATAACTTGAAAAATACCATGCTAGTTTTACTCCCCCTTTAACGTCGCCATGTACCCATGGGAAACTCTGAAAAGAGCAGCAATCTTGATATATTTGGTGGAGGGGGCGTGTTTTGAAAGCAGAAAGATCTTTGGCAAAAGCAGCCTGCAAAGAACAGAACTAGCTTATTTCAGCTGACAGCTTTAGAGAAAACCAGCATTGCTAAGTTTCAAATTAGTGTGGGTAGACACTAATAAGAAAATTTAGGGCTAGCAATTCAGAGGGAATAGTTTATTGCTTTTTGGTTAATCCCTTTTCAATTTCTATCAGCATAGAAAGAGCAGAGCTTTTTCTCTCAGTCATTTGTGCCCAAAGCAAAATGTGATGAAAACAAGCAAACTAAAATGTAATTTAGCTTCCTAAAAGCAAAGAGGAGAGGTCACCCCACGAGAAAAAAAGAAAAAAAGTCAGAATTTTCAGTTTAAATAATACTCCATGAAGTCTTTGTTTTAGTAATTTTTGTATCCTAATGCTTTTAATCCAGTAACTTCTTGTTGCCAGAGCTCAGTACAGATTGCTCCTTGGATAATTTCTTTTGCAATCTATTCAATTTTTGCCTCTCTGTATTAACTTTCTGATTTTCTCAGATTTATTCATGGTTTGGAGTAATTTACTGAATAATCCCAGACCTGCAGTTCAATTCTAAGGGGTTCTGGGCATTTGCTATTGAAAATCTAACCTAAGATTCTTAGAATTTGATAATTATATCTGAAAATTTGAGGAATAATTAAATGGCAAGCATAACTGCTCCTGTACATAATATAGACATGGGGCAAATTTCCCTCTCAAGTGAATTAGCAAAGAGTGGTTAGGGCAAACTAAGCTGACCAACTTACTTCTGCAAAGAACTTGTTCTATAGAACCACCTGAGCCTACTCCCCTTCTTACCTACTCTAGGGAAGGTAAAAAATCATAAGCAGGGAAGAAATGCAGAACAGATGTTATCTTCAAAATGAGCTGATCCCCCACAGGTTTGTGGAGGATGTCATTTCCTACCCCCTGCATCATCCCCTTCTCCTCTTCCTCCGGGGCGTGCAGGCAGGATTTCAGCGGGTGTAAATCATCAGAGTGATGCTAAATTACACCAGCTGAGACTGGCTCTGAAACTCTGGGCTTAGAAAGTTAATTCAAAGCTGGAAGTGATCCTCTGTGCTTGCTCAGTACCCACACCACTGTCCTGGGATTCCCTGTTGGATGTCTTCCCTACTGTCCCAAGGCAGAAGAGTGGAATGAAGCCTCTGAGCTCCAGCCCCACAGTTGTGATTGTGCAAAAGGTTCCTCTTCATCTATATTGTTCTGGGGCAATGGCAAAGAGACTTCCTTTGGGAAGCTGTTTTATTTTCACTTTGGGATCTCCAGGACTTGCCTGAGCTGTGTCTCCATGTGCAATGTCAGCAATGGCGGTAGGATTTCTGGGAATCTTCCTGGTAAAGCAGAGCTGTAGAGGGGACAACCTGCTGAACATTTATGGAGTATTTCAGGGGATGGAAGAGTGTGCTTGCTTCATGTGGGTGTATTTACAGAACATCAGTATTACATAGGCAAGGAAAAAGACAGGAGGGGGGAAAAACTTTTTTGGCTCTGCTTCTGGGAGTGCATCTAAGGAGTAGGAAGACGTGGCTAACAGGGAACCTGAGACTTATCTGTTTTTCATGTATTTTCTCTGCTGTGTGCATGGACCAAAATGGTGCCCAAAACCAGGATTATTTACCTTTTATATTATTTGTTTGTGCTGGGAAATATCCCAACTTCAGGAATATTTGAAGCTGTGCAAAGAATATTTTTCTAGATCCTTTTTTCCTAGTTAAAAGAAAAAAGAAAATGAAAATGTTACTTGAATGAAGTGCTTTCTTCAGAATTTACCAACTTATGTAAGTGTTTTACAGCAACATCTGATTCTTGGCTCTTGCCAGGAGACCAAAAATCTGTGAACACTTTTCTTGATTCCTTAGCAGCGTATCCTCTCTGGTAGCTGGTTTCGTAGGCTTTCTCTGACTGGAGTGGAGACTGTTTAGCCTAGGCTTAAAAAAGCTTCAAGCAATATGATCTTTTAGTCCCAATGATAGTGAAAAATATAGCAGTTATAGCTGTCTCTTGAAAGATAACCTCCCGTAATTCATAAACAACAGAATTACACCGAGGGAGCCTAATAAATAGTAGAAAATAAAGTGTCTGAATTTATCATTCTGACCTTGAAAGTTAACAGAGTAGTTTGTTACAAATAATTAATTTTATAAATTTCTTCTATCTTGGCAACTTGACTGCGAATAGATTGCAGTTTCCTTGAAGTTATTTGTTAGCTGAATTTATTTGCTGAATAATTGATGTAAATAACTCGGTGAATAGTAAGTAATTATTCTTGGCCTCCACTTAGTTTGAAGGCAAGTGTTTGGCTACAAGTAGATGATATTAGAAATTTGAGCTGCTGTGATTTGATGGGAAAGTCACCTTCTTTCCTTGGCTAACTGAATATTGAATAATTTTTATGTAATTTGCTCCTTCCAGGCAAAAATCCTGTAGACTGCAGCAGAGCTGTATGACTATACAGGGAGTATACAGCACTCTCTGGGCCATAAGGGTGGTAGCATATAGATCTGATGCCTCTTTGTCTTCTCCAGGGCAGTCTTGTCCACGTTCCCCAAGCTCTGAAGGGACATTTTTTTTGTCTTGGGCGTTTCTGCCTCTACGTTTGCCCTTTGCTGAGTCTCCCTCAAGCAGCTGAAGCAGGAGCTGCTCCATTTATTTCTTGTTAAACTCCTGGCTGTGTCTGTGCCTTTTCCTTTCTGTCCCCTGGGACAGAGGACCTGAGGGTGAGATCAGCAGTTGCTTTCAGCAAGTGTTGCAGCTCCACGTTGAAACATCGGCGTATCAGCTGCAGTGTGTGGATCAGTGAGAGCGTTTTAAAGGGTCCGTTTTTGGTGGCAGGCTGCTTTTGAGGAACACGGTGGTGGAGCTCCAGCCTTGCCCTCCACACAGCGCCTGCTTGTCTTCCTGGTGAATTATGATTGATCACCTTTGGTGCCCTTTCCCAGGCTTTGATAAAACATGCCTCCGAGCAGTTGTCTGGAGGATGTTTTTGGCCATCTGTTGTTACCCAGGACTCTAATGTCACCATCTAATTGTTTTCCAGACAGGCTCCCTTTGCGCTGGCTTTTTGCTGGAGGAGGAGGTGGCCTTGGGCTGCTGACTGCGGGGAGGTTGGACTAGATGACCTTTGGAGGTCCCTTCCGGCCTGAGCAATTCTATGATTCTATGATTTGCGCACTGCTTCTGCACCTGAAAACCCTCTTGCCATCAGCAGGAAGATTGGGGTGAACCCTTCCTTCTGGGCCTAGAGATGCTTGGGCCAATGGAGCATCTTTATTCACAAAAGTCATGCCATTTGTGCTGGGCTCTTTCTTCTGGTGCTTTTAAGGAAATGAACATTTTTCTGGGGCTGTGGGTATGATGGGCAGTGCACTATGTGCTCCTTGTGCAGGCTCCCTGAAGAAGGCAGAAGAGGGGTTGCCCTTGTGAGGCCACCTGGGGATCGTTGTGCCCCATAACAGCTGGCACAGGTGGGATCCCATCAGCTGTCCTGATTAATAACATGGATTTTTATAGAATCATGATAGAACCGTGAAATGGTTTAGGTTGGAAGGGACTTTAAGGATCACCTAGTTCCAACCCCCTGCCACGGGCAGGGACACCTCCTGTTGCTCAAAGGTTGCTCAAAGCCCCTTCGAGGCTGGTCTTGAACACCTCCAGGGATGGAGTATCTAGGTGAGGAGGACCTGAAGCGAGCAGGCTGCAAGATCAAGCCCTGTGATTATTAACGGACATGGGGTATCCTGTGCTTGTTCACTGGTTCCCCCAATTACAAGAACATCTTGTGTAATAAAATTAATTCAAACTTGAGATAATGCTAAGCTAAAAAAAGAAAAAAACAAGGAAGCCAACAAAACAACCCAAAGCAAATGCTTATCCCTCATGAGTTCAGTTCCCTGCTTCCTCTGGAAGGTTTCCTTTTCTCACGCTGTTCCAAATCTTGACTTTTTTTTTTTTTTTTTTCTTTCCCTGCTGACCTCATGAGGACACAGTCACCTTCAGGCTTAGGAAATGTTCCCTTTTCTACAGCTGCCAACTGGGTCGTGTTCACATGGAGACTGGAAAACTGAGACAAGTTGCTGCCCCAAAGTGTTTGTCCTTGGCCAGAGGTTGTAGCTCCATCTGGCTTGCTGGAAAGTGCTCCCCTTCCCAATGGGCAGTGATTTACGCTCCAGCACGCTGACGCATGTTGAAATTGGCACCTGTTTGTGCTGATACCCAGGGCTGGGAGTTGGAAATTCAGGACATATATCTTTATGTCCCCTTCAGCCGTTCTTGCTGCTGGAGCAGCAATCTGGAAAGGGGCCGTGCTGGCATCGTGAGGTGTTAAGCTGGGATGGCTGAAGGAGTTAATCTGCTGCCTCACTGTAATATAATAGAAAGAAAAACATGCCTGTGGGGCTAGTCCATTTTACTGTGTAGCTTCAGCTGGTAATTAAAAAGAAACAGTTCAAAATTAAGCAGTAATATGAATAAAACCCCAAATTAAATACACCCAGGACAGGTTGCATTTTTCAATGGGTGGATGCTTAGCATATCATGAAACCAGGGTTTTTTTTAAAAAAATAAATCTCAGGCTGGTTGCCTAAAGCTGGGAGTTCCCCAAACTCCCCCAGAGCTTTGCTTTTTTTCCACGAGGGTGCCCCTTTCATTGCAGCTCACTCGTCACTGGGGCTGACTGGTACGCTCTGCTCGGGGCATGTTCCCACATTCCTCCTGTTACGGTGGAGACAAAAAAGTAAAATTGAAACCCCAGATGGGCCTGGTAACAGTTTTACTTGCGAGTCAAGAGCGCGAACGTGGTTTCAGGTTCTTGGGAAGGATTTCATGTGCCTCCTTTGAAGGTGATGGTCCTGAAAGCGGGGACAATGTGCCCATTTAAGGTGGAGGAAAGTGATCGTGGGCACTGCCACTCGGGCATCCTGCCAGGCATCAATTTGGAGAATGCAGTGTGCTGAGCAAAGTAATAAGCTGTGAGCTCCTCTGTGCGTAGATGGAGCAGCTGGCTGCTCTTAAATAGAGTGGTGCAACCAAGCACTGTGATAACTTTGAGGTAAAGGCGTGGGGAGCAGGGAGGTGGGTAGGAAGGAGTGATAGGAGAAGAGGTATTTTCAACCACAAGCTCCCCAACTGGCAGACTTCCAGAAGATGGGAAGTGTTGTCTGAAAGCTCACCCTCTGCTCACCTCATTTCTTACATTCTTTCCCGAAGTATCTGTTACCGAACACTTTTGGGGGGTGTTGGACTTATCTGAGATGACTGCTCTTGTTTCAATGACACCTTTGGAGCAATGTGCTACAGCCCCCGTGGCACCTCTCCTGGAGCGCGGCTCTTCTCCACAAACCTTCTCACAAGCTTCTAGTGCTTCAATATCCCTGACATTGAAGCAGCATTTGGGTTTCTGACTATAGTGGTTTGCTATTGACTAGTGAATGGTGTGATACCCACAGGACAGGAATAATTGAGTGGAGCTGGAGGCCAAGCCAAGCTTGCTGGGGTGGTGGCACAGGAAGGAACAGAGCAGGGACTGAAGGGCGTGCAGGAGCTGGGCTTGCAGCCAAGCCCAGGGCATCACCAGGCAGGCAGCAGGGCCATGTCCAGTTTGTCCTGCTGGACCACTGCCTGCTTCCTTTGGATGAGAAATCACTCTGCCTTCCTCTCCACGTATGGGTTTCACATGGTCTGATGGTGATACTTTAGACAGCCATCATCCAGTATCTCAAAGTCCACCTCCTTTCTCTTGGTGGAGTTGGGTCCATTCATGTCAGTTGAACACTCCGGCTTTTTGTCCCGGTAATGGTCTTTCCGATATCTTTTATGAGTCTGTTTAAAATCAAACCTTGTTGCCAGCTAGTCAGCCCTGGAAGAACTGTTTTTCCTCTGCCACAGATTAACATGAAGGGTGTGAAGAAAGAAGCAGAAGGAAACAATTTACACCACTGTGTCTGACTAGATTAAAAACCCATACTGGATTTTTTCGGTTACTGGTAGGCATTTCATTTGCAGTGTTGTGCTGTCTAGCAGCTTAACAGAGCTCTGAGGCACGTAACTGAAGAGCTGAGGTGAGTTCCTGGGAAAAGGCATTTTCTCTGAACTGCTCTTGGTCCAGCTATAAACAAGAAAAACTTAAATAAATGGTGTCCCTTCGAGAGCGCGGTCTCATGCCAGAGGTATGAACTGATTTTACTGTCTGTTTACCTTTTTGTTGACAAGATCTAAGTCTTCAGTCCAGAAGTCTAACTGGTAGCACTTGGACCTGCAAGCCATCACTGCTGGGCAAGGCGTTGGTTACTGGAACTTGTTGCACTTCAACAAGAAAAACACTTGCAGAATCAGACTGCTCAGACCGTAACTATTTTGGTGCAAATATTTAGCCTTTTAGGTAGGTTTATTCATCAAAATAGTCTACTGAACTCAGTACAACTGAGAAACTGGACCGACGCAGGAGCATTGGATGTCAGTAAATCCTGCATACAAAAGCCATACCTTTAGGCTTCAAATTTAACAGAAGTAATTCTATCCTTTCCAGTGTCCAGTTTTGATTAAGTTGCAAATCCTTCCTCATGTTACTTCTTAATTTATTTGCCTAAGCTTAAATTTGGGCATTGACCAAGGCAGAGAGTTATCCAACAGTTACTGCTCCCATACACCATTACTGGTTGGAAGTCAAGCTGAGTTACCAGCAAGAGACTGGGCCGGTGATGGGGTGAGAGGATTGAAACTAAAACATCCTTCCACCACAGTGTGGCAGTTCACAAAAGGAGAAAGGATATGGATATTCCACATCAAAGCTCTTTTTTTCCCCTCCCTTTTGTCTAAATTGATCAGGACTCTAAGTACCATCCCTGGAGGTATTTAAAAGATGTGTAGATGAGGTGCTTAGGGACATGGTTTAGTGGTGGACTTGGCAGTGTTCGGTTAATGGTTAGACTTGACGGTCTTAAAGGTCTTTTCCAACCTAAATGATTCTGTGATTCTACTTTTTGAAAGTAACACAGTTCGCTACATTTAGAAGAAAAGGTTTCAGATCTTATCCATCTTCCAGAAGTGCCTTCCAGCCACTGACTCTGACTTCAGTTTACAAATTTAAGACCTTGTTTTGAGGTGTTTTCACCTATTTAAGATGGGTGTGGTATTTATACTGTCTGTATTGGGAATGAGACAATATTTCTAGGTGGACTTGCTATGGCAGGGAGGTTGGGCTAGATGATCTTCAGAGGTGTAGGTGTCTTCCAACCCCTTATCATTCTGTTGAGGGAATGGGGGTCTCATACACATTGCAGTGTTTTCTGTCTAGAAATTGTTTCGGTTGTTTTTGAATGCCTTGATTCAATCAAAACACAAAGAAAATGCAAACAAACAAAAAAATAAATTAGTTTTTCAATAGTTCATCATGGGAACTTTGCATAAAAGACGGGTCAGGGGGCTGAAGTCCAGGTGTTGGAAGTCAACTTCAGCAGGAGCTTTGGGTGTGCAGGGCTGAAGTCTGGAGCCCTCATCTCCTTGCACCTTTATCAGCGTCAAGAAAGATAATCTTGTTGCTGGGGCTGCACGTTAATAGTGTGACTGCTGTGCACTGGGCCATGCCTGCGTGTCACTGTCGGGTCTAAACCCGTAGGATGGGTGATGCCTCAGTCAGATTCAAACTGTTTTATTAAACTAGTTAATTGGTAGATTGGAAGAGAGGGGGGAAAATTGAGGTCCTTGGGTCTCCCTGGTCAGTGCCAAGCCGCAGACTGTTAACTACTCCTGCCTTTCAGAAGCAATAACTGTGGGTTTGGGGAACATATGGAACCAACTAGCCGAAAGGCTTTTATGAGGAGCTTTAACAGGGGGCACGGTTTGTGAGCAGAAATTCCAGTGGATGAGTTAATAGTTTCACTTTCCTTAGCTGTCCCTTTATAGGAACAACAACAACAGTCGGGCGCGTTCCTGCCGCAGCCCCGGCTGTACAATGTGCCGATGCATCCAGGATTTCGTTTGGACACTGGGGGAGTCCTTTAGTAGATCCCCCAGGACCTGTTTTTTCGGAGCTATTTCCTGATGCTGACCTCATTAGGTGAGTTTCACAGCTCACTAATTCCTAGCAACAGTGCAAGAGATTCAAGGAAAGGGGAAACCCGTCTTCTGGAAACCAATGGAACTGAACAGATTTGGGCAAACACTTTTATTGCTTTTTCATTAATCTGGAAAATCAGGGACTTGGGTTTTTCTTTCTTTTCTTCTCCACCCCCTGCCTCCCACCCCAAGTCACTATTTTGACCTGAAACTGTATATTTGATTTTCTGTTTGAGTAGAGAGAAGGATAACAGCAAAAATAAGAATCCCTGAAGAACTGTATACCTCAATATTTATATTGCACTTTGTTTTGAACCAAGCCGGAAAGTGAGCATTTCTTTTCCGGAATTGCAATTTGAGCACTGACAGGATATAGTCACTCAAAATGCTTCCAATAATGCTTATTTAGTATTTGCATTGTGGTGGCATGTGTCCAAAAGAGAGAGCAAAGGAAAACAATAGTTGCCTGCTCAAGAGCTGACATCATAGCATGAAATTTAAGTACTTGTTTTTGTGGTTTTGGTATTAATCATGGATCTATGGAGGGGTCATCCTGTAACTCCAGCTACTGGAGTCCTGTGAATGCAATGTTTGTAGTTCAGCCTTGGTAAGTTTAGGACTGGAAAGTCATTTCTCCCCCATCACATAAGAGTGAAATTTATCTGAGCACCAAAGTTTAGTCTGAGAGTTTTCTCAGGGTTTCCTTTCATTATCAAGTCTCCTGCATAGCAAACACACCAGAAGAACACAGTTCCCTTTATCTTCAGCATAACACAAAATTGGTTTCCTCCATTGTAATTCCTGAATTTGTTGTATATTTTATTAACAATGTATTTTATAAGAAGGTTTGGGACCATTCAGGCGTTTTACCTGGTAATAATATTTCCTTGCCCTATTTTACCGTGGCCTCTTAGATGTCCCATGAAGCTGTTCTTCCATTGTGGCACCATTTGGGACCTTAGTCAGACAAAGTGAGGAGGTGGATCTGGCAACCTTTGCACTTGGTTAGAAATCTGTAGTACTGCCTCCTAGACAAGGTGATAGGCACAGAGTCGAGCTGCCATCAGAATTTGTCAGAAATTGATTTCTGACAAAGCATGCGAGCATTCAGGATATTCAACCAAAGTCAACTCACTCACCCATGCAAAAGTATTAAAAACGTAGAGCTAGGAGAAAGGGTACAACTAACTCTGTGTCCTTGAGCTGATGCTCAGTGGTGATCATGGAAAAGAATTAATGTAACGAATAGCATAGTTTAGAAAAGTAAGCATCTTATTTCATCTTTCATGCCATTCAGGAACTTATGACCAAAAGATCTCACAAGCAGATGACAGAAACCAGGCATGATGCTATATTTCATGAGGGTTAACTTGGTTTTTGTTTTGCGGGCTTTTTTTTACTCTTTTCATCTAGGGAAAAATAAGATAGAGAAGGAGAAATTTCTCCTGTACTAAGGCCATGATTTCTCCTCTTTAGCTATCACATACGGCACTAACATGTTTCTGGTCTTCAGGAGCTTTCAAACGTCCAGTCTGAAGCTGCGGATTTGTGGCACAATAAAACATGATACATAACTGTTTGTGAGGGTACCTTGGAACAAGTTGGGTTTTTATCTAGCTTTGCTTTCAAGACCTCATACAATGAAGAACATGATTTCTGGTAGGAAAGCTCAAGGGTTCCTAAGCCCAGTCCAGGTATACGTTTACTCCCCCTCCCAGTTTGAAAAGGTGGCAATGCTTTTATAGGTCTGTTTCTGTGGATTGGGTTTTCTTGCCTAAAAGCCAAATCTTGTTAAAATCTTGCATAAAATCAAACCTCCAGCCTCTCCCATGGGCTTGCAAAACAAAGTTGAAACTGTCCCAAGGCAATTTGCACAAGTCCTGATACCAGAACTTTTATGTAGTGACAGCCTTGGGACCCAACGCAGTTGTGTCTGCTCACTTTATGTGAGGGGTTTGGAGGTTTTCTGATGTTTCATATTTCTGAAGTTGAGATTTAAATGCCTTAAACATTCAAGTTGATTTATATGTGAAGTAGACTTGTAACCCGTGCCTTCCACTCATGTGTGACTCTTGGCTCTGTAATACAGAGGAGGGGGGGGGGAAATACTGTTTAAATGTCAAGGTAATGAGTAAAGTTGTTAGCTATGGTCTTCACTGGGCTTGCTTGGTCTCTAATGAGGCCTTCACGTGAGTGGCAAAGGCTGGTCTCTGTGGATTTGGTTGCAACTGAAGTGCCTGAGATCATAGAGGCCAAAGAGCAAAGGTTAAAGCAAGGCAACGGCACAAATATTGTTGGGTGATGGTGAGAACAGTTCACATGAATATAAGAAATGGCCCAGTCTTGCTTACCAAGAAATGAAACTTGAGGTTTGTGCAGACCTCCCCCCAACCCGGGTCGGGAACCTTCAAAGTCACCAGTGTTGCATGAGCTTTTCCCTGTTTCAGGTCTCCTGCGTCTCATCTGACCTTCCCGTGGCAGAAATAACTGGTCCAGCCCCTTTTTTCTTGAGATGGTCATAGTCTGTGCAGAAGACCTCCCAAAAAGTCTGGACTGGGGCCACTGGTCTGTGCCCTGGCACTGTGTAGGGCTGGTGGTACCCAGCCTCTTGGGCAGTAAAACAGGACCCAAAGGTTCACCCCGAGGCCTGATCTGGTGTCTCCAAACACCCAGATAAAATCTGTGCATTGAGCTGCTGCTTTGCATGGGAGAATGACACCACTCAGATAAAAAGGCTTCCTCCTGGAAGCGTGAAAACCTCTTTCTGTTGTCCGTAGTTGATCAGTCACAAACAGGGGGCAGACGTGCAAAAATGGCTTTCAACGTGCGCCGATGTGAGGACCAGAAGTTGCATGAATAAAAATGCACTTTCCTGGCGTTAAAGTCATAACTTCCCATCACTTTCCAGAGCAAATACTGTCTGCTATATTTATTAGGTGGGACTGTGTATAGGCAGTCGCTCTAAGTGTGTTTATTTTGAAGTTGTCAGTTGTTCAGTAATCTCAGGCACCTCTGGGAGATTTAACTCAGATAGGGGTTTAGGCTGGAGGTCGTGGGGTCACTGATATTAAGAGAGAGAGAAGGAAAGGAAACAGCGTTGTTTTTTGTGGCATTATCTGAACAGTAAGAAAAAATAAATTCAGGTTTTAAGATGACTTTAAGCTGACTCTGAAGGAAATGGTCTACAAATCCAGCCAACGAGCTGCGAGGAGACCCCACTTCTCTTTGTTTTGAGCTGCCCGACCGAAAACCATGGTGGTTGTGGCTTGATTAAGCAAGACTTCTCTAGAAAGCTGTTCAAGTGGTTACAGTTTTCCTTTAGCATATTCAAGTGTTTGAGTTTCTAATTTTAACTTTTGTCCTAAAATGAAATCTCTTGAGTTGCTTTTTGGGCAGTAGTTTGAACCCCGCAATGACCTCCCCTGTAGTGGTAGGAGCGTGCTGGAGGCCAGCTGGTGGGCAGCATCACCTCAAGGTCCCAAAGCTGCTCAGAGGTAGAGAATGGGGACTTGAACACCCTGACACTAATGAAATCTGGGGTCCAGTGCATGTGGGTCCATCTGCTACTCTGGGAACTCTAAATAACTCATTCTTTCATGTATAGTCTTTAGTGTCTTACAAGAAGTGAACTTGTATGGACTTTTCTTCAGCCTGGCACTCATATTCAAGGAATATATGGGCAATTTTCTTTAATGCATCTAACCTTCTGCAAATATGACTGAAATCGGGTAATATTTGCTAAATTTATTAGGAGGAGACAGACAGACCAGCCCAGAGCATTAATGCACTTCCTCAGGAAGCCACAATAACAACAACAACAAAAAATACAGAAAAGCAAAAAAAAAAAAAAAAAAAAAAGAAAAGAAGAGAAAAAACTAAGGATTTGTTTATTGCTTTCTTAATATTTTATCATAAAACACACTGTCTTATTGTGAGGGTTTGTTAGTGGTTTGTATATGTGTGTGCCTGTGTGTATACATATTTTTGTATATAAAAATCCAGCAACATCCATTGTTTAAAAAATCAAAAATGAGGAGGATTTTACTAAAAGCATTTTGGGAAAACCTCTGCTCTCAGTTTTCCTGTCAACGTTTTTCTAAGCTTTTATTTTTATTAGCCAAAATGTTTAGAATCCCCAGGAAATCCTGGGATGAACCATTTCCTCTTCGAGCTGTAGCCCTTAGGGGAAAAAGAAAAAGCTCAGATCCTTTCAAAGGTTAGAAATTTTTCAAACTGTATTTTTTGCAGATTTTTTAAATTAGAGAAAAACTAAGTTAGGAAGATGCTTATCTGCAGACTGTGGTCCTGGGAAAGATTGATCCCTTTGTAGAAAAGCCTGAAGAAACCCTTAGATCTGGGCAAGGAAATCTTTTAGGCTTGGATCTTAATGGGGAACCAATTGCCGAATTGAGGTATAACAAGTTCAGTTGAAAGACCGTCTTTATATTTTTTTAAGGTAGATTAAAAAAAAAATTTGCTTTTCCTCAACTAATTTGTGTATTTTAGTTAGCATGTAACCACTGTGTATTAAGAGGCTGCTAATGTTCTGGAGATACTATGATGATGATTATTATTGTTGTTATTATAAAAAAATCTCAGATCATATTTATTATATACCTGAGGTTTTGCAGGAGTAAATCTAACTGACTGTTTCCTCTCCTTCAGATGGAAATTGTAATTTTAAACTAATAAGAACTTCCATCCTGCAAATACATTGTACATGTACATTGTTAATTTTAAACTCCTCTGGGGTTCACTCCTTAAAGCGGGTTCAGTTGCTTAAAGTTAAGAAGGTCAATAAGAATAAGTGTCACAGACTGCAGCCTTGCTGGGTCACCTGGAGCTCGGCATGGGTTACCTTACCCAGATTTCGGAACGATGATTATTCTTTGGGATGGGTAGGGCGCTGCTGTTATAAATGAGAGAAGCTGAAAATGTGGTGAAATGTGAGGCTGAGGGATGCAAGAGTCTTTTCATGAAAAACAACAGATCAATATAATTTTTCAGAACTTGGAATTTGCAGTCACTACATATCACTGTATTTGAGGAAAAGTGTGTTTTCTTATTTATATAATTTGTGACAAACTGTCTTAACTGCTGTTCTTCTGATTTATTCATCTACTTCTTATCAAGTTTCTTTGGAAGCTTCTTGAAAGCTGAACATGAGAAGCCCAGACTTGGTGTTTCAGTAACTGGTATAAATTACTCCCACAGCCTATCATAAATATAAAAATATTTATGATAACTTATGTGAAATTTAGTAGTGCAAGGAAAAAATATAATTTGTAAGGATATTTTTTTTTTTGGTTACCTAAATTTACATAGTAAAGAGTGCTTCTGCTTTCTTGGTTATTTTCAAGGGATGGGACGGGGACACACGACTAGTCTGCTGGGATGGTGTTACAATTCAGTATCTGTTAATTTTGCAAAAGGGTGGGCAAAGGAGGAAAGACTAAAGGAGGGAGGCTAATAATTGGTTTCCTGAAGTTTCTGCTGCTAGAAGCATGCAAAGTCCCAGTACAATAACTGTAACTTCAAAAACCTTCCAACTGAGTTTGAACTTTTGATTTTAGCTAGCAGACAGGAAACAGTCAGAGGCAAGAGGAGATTCCTAATTTAGGAGCTTTTTGATTCTGATGTCTCTCACGTAGCCAAGTAGTCAGCACAGATAGCCTAAAAGTTCTCAGATCATGACCTCTGAGAAATATATAAACGTGTGTGAAGTTATTCTTTGTGTGGAACATCAAGGGTTTTATAATAAGGTCTTCTGCTAGTAGGGGACCTTGTATTTGACTCCCCTTCCAGTTGGGAATGCCTAAAGATCAGCCCTTGTTACTGTGGGCCGGGCAGGTCAATAGCCTTCAGGTGCAGGAGAGTTTTTCAAAGTTTGGCCTTTCAGGTTTTGCTGCTTTGATTCCTAATATCTTTAACTTCTCCCTTGTTTTTCTTGTGTGTGTTTCTACAGGTGCTATTTGCCCTAAACCAAACTCTGCTCCAACATGAAAGCCTCCGAGCGGGTAGTTTGCAGGCCCCATATACCACTGAAGATCTCATCAAGCATTATAACTGTGGAGACCTGAATGCTGTCATATTCAACCATGACACTTCTCAGGTAAGATGAAATGTTGCGGGTGAGCCAGCTAATGGAGACTAAATCAGCTGTTTTAATAGTGGTGCCCCGGTCATCACTTTGTTTCCTCTTCCTCTCTTTCTTTTGATGCCCTCTGTTTTCTTTCTCCACATGCCTTGTTTGCCTGGTCAGAGTGGGGTTTCCTTGGTAGTCCTTGGGCTCTGGGGAAGGGACTGCCTGGAAAACTTTCCTAGGAATGTGCCTGAAAAAAAAAAAGTTAATTGTGGATGTTTGTGGGGCTGTTGAATGTAGTCCACTCATTAAGGAGGATGGGGGGCGGACTCCTGTAATATTTGAGCTTATATATGAAAAGGAAGTGGACCTTATGTAAATACTCTATAAAGTAAATAACTTCTCAAACATGTCATAATTCAATAATTTTGTATGTGTCTCAGGCAGCCCTTCCGTCTCTGTTTATCTTAGTTATCCAATGCTATTAAAAACTCTCAATGGAGCAGAAATCTTCTTTCCAGACCAGTTTGGTAGTTTGTGGCGAACTCTGAGATTCTCATTTATTACATAGGTTCCTCGTTCCCCTTTCCTGTTAATTCTGTGGAAACGTGGTCTTTAGTTGTCATCTCCTACTTCTCCTTCTTTTGATAAATGTTCCCAGGTTCCTGTCTCAGGTGCAGTGACTTACTTGGAGTGGACCTTGGCAGACACAGTATTGTATGTGTTTTGCCAATGGAAGTCTGTTAAATCATGATAATGGTTTACCATTAGCAAACGCAGATCAAGGATAAATGTGTGATTTCAAGAGAGAACTGAGACAGGGTACGCTCAGTCTGTTGACTGAGGCAGAGGTCTCTGAGACATCTTATCTTGCTGGCGCTATCTTGATTTGCACAGGTCTCTTTGGGGTCACTTGTTTCTCAGAGGAACAGCTGGGAAAGCGAGGAGGGCCCCAACCTGGCTGTGAGGTCTCCTGGCCACACTGCATGACATGGATGTTTTCCCAAAGGTCTTGTATGTTCCTCTCAGAAGTTCCAGGTAGAAAAGTAAATGACACCCAGCAGCAGCTGGAGCTGCTCTTTCATGTCACTTATTACAGAATAAGCCTGTCCCTCGATGGTAGCAGAAAGACATCATCTTGGACAAGTAGAGGTCCTTAAATTCTGGACAAATGGCCACGTCTTCTCTTTTTCCTTATCTGGTTATCATTTTCAAATATTAGAAAGAGTGGTTGATGGTAAAGAATGGGATGAAAACCCTTTGCTCTTCCAGTTAATCCAGTCCTAGAAAGTGAAGCATTGCTTTAGCATGAGTAAGAAGAACATAACAAGGCGGTTAACGTGGCAGTACTGAAACAGAAGTCTGTGCAGTACCAAAGCTGTTCATTCTGGACAGCCTTGCACTGAAAACTAAAGGGAGAAAGCAGCTTGGGCAAGAATACATCTCCAAAGATGGGATATGTGAGTTAGAAAAGGCAGAGACCTCATGGCTTTAGAGGATTCTGGAGAAGTCAATGGTTGTAACTATTCCTGCGATGTCAAGGCACAGCGCACGAGATAAACACAGAGTGGGTTTGGAGAAATAACTCTCGCAAAGTGCGGTGGTATATTTGCCATGGATGCAAAGAAAGGACTATTAGTAGGTAAAAACATGAAGGCAGTCCTTTGTCCCTGAGACAAGTTGTGGCCGTTCGCACTGGTTGCATTGACTCGCAGACATCTGTGATTTGTTGACACGATGTCCTATAACAGACCTGTGGGTTAAACTTGAAAGGAACAGATTGCTGCAAAAGCTTCTTTATCCCTGCAAATTACTGGATCAAATGTGAATTTAAAAACAGTGGTAAAGAAAGAAGAAAGAAACCAGCAGCCAATCAGAGTTCGAGCACTGGTGTTAGTCATGGTCCCAGAGTGCACGCCATTGATAGAGATTACAACGCTTACAGGCCATGGAAAATTAAAATCCCTATACATATACTGGTCCCTGCAGAACTCTAAATGTTGTGGAGTATTTCCCTCTCACAGTTGTTGTTTTTAATTTAGGTAAAGAGGTTTTTTGTTTGGTAGTGTTTTTATAAACCAGCTTTATACCATTTATTTTTAATTGCAGGCAGAACAAAATAGAAAATTAAAACCTAAAATAAACTCCTTATTCAGGTCAACTGTTGCCAGTTGTGGTAATTCCAGTTTATTCTGTGTGGTTTTTGCAAAGGTGATAGATTCTCTCTGCCATAGAGAGGCTTTGCCATTTGGTTACCAAATTAGATTAGCCTGGCTTAAATATTACACATGAAGCAACCCCCATGGGATCTTTCTTTGGAGACATTAAATGTAGGCACAGAGATTTATCATGTTCTGAGAGTCTATTGCAGGTCCCATCAGGTGACAACAAATGACTGGCCTACAAGTGCAGAAAAATTATAAATATCCCAAGTGCAAGTATGATCACTTAAACCTCAGAGTAGTGCCAAGCCCAAGTGCTTCCCCATGCCAAGTCTGGGAGACAAGAGTATCACAGTGTTTTTAAGTGGTGTGCCTGTTCTTCCATGATATCCAGCTGCTGGCCCAGCTCTTCAGAGGTCTGGTAAGTCCTTGGAGCTGGTACCATTAATGCAACTCTGAAATATCACATAGAAAGGAGCAAAAGATCAGGGATGGAATTGTAAGACTCAACACTTATGTGAACAGTGGAGGCCAGGAATTCAGCTCCATCCCACAGAGGCATGGCAACCTGCAAAAGGCTATCACTCACACTTTGAGTCTTCATTTGGGGGCTGTTTTTAAGGTTTCAAGTGCCTGCTTGTCCCGTGAAGGTTAGTAGTGGGACCTGCAGAGTAAAGGTGAACCTGTCCATCAGTCACCTTAGTTCAAAGTCCCTTGGTCTAGGTCACCTTAATGAACTGGGAAGTAGCTGAGAAAGTCTAACAGCTGTGAGGACAGTGGTGGTGGTGGTTGTGGTGAGGAGTATATATCTAGGTGTGGTAACTAAATTCCTCTAGCATGAATCTCAGGAGATGGAGCATCTTCAGTAGCCATCTGCAAGATGCCTTTAGAGCAAAACTTATCTTGGAGCAGAAAGAAGGACCAAAAGTGGAAATACTGATATTGTTGACTTAAGGTGTTACAGATGAGTTTCTTGAGCCTCTTCAGCTTCCCTGAGGGAGTCTGGGAAATCTGCACCAGTTTTGTTGACTTCGGTCATGTTTGGGAGGAGAGGGCTGAGTCCCCGGGGCTGAGTTTGTGCCAGGGGGGTGCACAGAAGGGGCAATGCTGGGAGGAGAAGTGCAGGGAAAGTGATTTTCTAGACAGAAAGCATTGAGCTTGGGCACCGGGTCAGAGAAAAGCTTCTTTGGCACCTGGGGACAGGGACAGGACTGCCCCAGGGAGATGCTGCCCACCTTGGGACTGGGAAGTCTGGCTTAGCCAGGGCAAGGTGCTCGAAATGGAGGGGTGTGAGCAGGCCCCCAAATCCTTGATGTTTTCCTGTCCCAGAGCCATCGGCACTGGTGACAGTGGAGGACTAAACAAATCCTTCTCAGTCTCAGGGTGTTTTTTTTTTTTTTTTTTTTTTTTATTTAAAAAAAGTGAAAGGGAGAAAACCCCCTGAGTTTCTTGAGCCTCTTCAGCTTCCCTGAGGGAGTCTGGGAAATCTGCACCAGTTTTGTTGACTTCGGTCATGTTTGGGAGGAGAGGGCTGAGTCCCCGGGGCTGAGTTTGTGCCAGGGGGGTGCACAGAAGGGGCAATGCTGGGAGGAGAAGTGCAGGGAAAGTGATTTTCTAGACAGAAAGCATTGAGCTTGGGCACCGGGTCAGAGAAAAGCTTCTTTGGCACCTGGGGACAGGGACAGGACTGCCCCAGGGAGATGCTGCCCACCTTGGGACTGGGAAGTCTGGCTTAGCCAGGGCAAGGTGCTCGAAATGGAGGGGTGTGAGCAGGCCCCCAAATCCTTGATGTTTTCCTGTCCCAGAGCCATCGGCACTGGTGACAGTGGAGGACTAAACAAATCCTTCTCAGTGTCAGGGGGGTTTTTTTTTTTTTTTTTTATTTTAATTAAGAACAGTGAAAGGGAGAAACACCTCTGCTTTCCTGTGGTTATATTACATTCTTCATTCCTTTCTCTTTTTTTTTCTTAAATTTTGTTTCCAAGCACCATTTTTCCAAACGTATAAATCCTTGTTTAAACTTAATAAAATTTTAAGGGGCTGAGTTTATTCAGTTAGACTATGACCCAAAAGTAGGAAACATCTCTCCTGCTTCCACAGCCTTCTGCAAACACTTGATTCTCTTGTGACTGCTGCAATCAAGAGGCTTACGTTGGAGTTTCTGGGCAGAGAGTCAAAATGATACTAAAGAGAAAGTATTCTAAGTTAAAGATAGGATAGGCACGTTTTCTGCTTTTTCTTCAGACTTTTCCCCCTCAAAGAAGCCTCTTTTTGAAAAAAAAAACACTTCTTTGCAAGTAAAGAGGCATCAGATTAGATCAGCAACTTTAACTTCTGTATTCTGTCTGACGCGCTTACAAGGGAATTGAGGTCAGTATGTCCAGACACATTAAAATGCAAAAAATCTGTTAGTGCAAAATCAGAAAATTATCTACCCCCAGAGAATACTTTTTCTTACCTGAGACACTTAAGAAATTGCCTAATGACCTGAAGATTTGGTGAGGAAAAAGTAGGGTGCATAATAATTTATCTTATATTTTATTCCCTAAATCTGATGTAAAAGTCTTTATTTAAATATTTTGAACTGTTACATGTAGAGTTTTGGGTTCAGGGATGTCTTGTACCACTTATTTCCTGTGGTTGGTTTTGAGATGTTCAGTTTTTTAAGGAAAATTTTGTAAAGCAGATTAATCTTTGCCAGCCTGGAATTAGCTGGTTCTGTGTTTCCTTGTATACTATGTACACTTTAGTAAGAGGGAAATTGAAAAGCTGTGGCTGAGATTTTTCTCCTTCAACCATTCACAAAGACTATACCTGTTGTCTCCAGCTACTGTTTCTCCTGTCCTCGGCCATTCTCCTGACCTGAGGAGAGGCTCCTGATCAGAAGATGGTTTCTCCTCTCTTGTTGTTGATCTGGTGTATCTGAGGCATGCAGCTACACTTCTTTTTTTATAGACAGTTTTCTTGAAAGGTCCTGCTGGTTGCTTTTGCCTGTCCCACTTAGGGTTAGCAATACAATTCAGGAGTCATACCTGCCACTTATAAAGCATCTTTCTTCTAGAAAGTCTTTATGTTTTGCTTGTGTTTTAGACTATTGAAAGCCCATTAAAATTATGGAGACTATTTCCATTATTTCCACTCCACTCCTGGAGGAGTTCTGGTGGCCCATGCCATCATCCAGATACCAAAAGGGAAAAAAGGAAGTTAGGCCAGTTAATAACCCAGTTCACAGGCTTAATGCACACCCAAGTATAACAAACTTCTTGTTGCTAGGAGAGGTGAGTCTTGGTTTCATCCTACACAGAAAAGCAAGCTATGCAATGAAGTTGCCTGGCAGCCACCACAGCCTGCAGACATGTCTCAACCCTTTTTGGGGCTCACTGTACAGCCTCCTTCAAGCTGTGTCCATCAAAACCAACTGACCTTTTGGTGCAACTTATTAGAATGATGTCACGTGTATCTTGAGTAGCCCCTACAGTTCAAAATCCCATGGAATCATGCTGAAACACAGTGTTTGGGCAGTGGGTGTTGCCTTCTGAAAATCGTATGCTGGTCCTGATAATGGCCTAGACATCCATCTGCTAGCACCATGTCAGTAGTCAGCCTCCTTAAACTAAGGAAAAGGTTTTGTGCATCACTTCACAATGCATTCGCTGTTTATAAACCACCAGGTTGTGTTATGTACTCCTTTAAAAATGTTATCATCCTGCATTTAAACCTGTTGTTTAAGATTTAAGGGTCCTGATAATTCTAATTACATCATTAACTTGCCCCGTTTTCATTCTGGATAAAATACAACTGTGTTTCTGGCTCACTTCTCAAATCAATGAAAACTATCTGTGGAATGCCCCAGCTTCAATAACTGCAGAAACACACAGCTGAGACCATTAGATAGAGTGTTGAATGACAAGCAGACCTAATTTGTCCAAGGAATGGAGTTTTTATCTAGGGCAAAGGAAGATAAATCCATAAACTGAAGGCGCAGCTATTGTAACGCAGCGCTTTGGAAGCATCTTATCGTTTTCAGCTGTAACAAAGTGCAGGCGAACTGGCACAGCCTCTCGTTCTTCCAGGGAAAATGATTATAGGCTTTCCAGTGAAGCAAGTGCAAGGTTGTCCTGGGCGCCAAGGCTGCCAGTCCCACCAGTCTCTCATTCTGGGTCCAGGCGAAGGGTCAGTAACACTTCCAGGAGTGTCTGTTAAGATGACGTTGCTGGCAGTCCCCACTCTGCCCGGGTGTTTGGTGACACGTGTGCTCTTTGCCGTGATAGTGAACAGAGGATGTCTCCCACCTTCTCTTCTCTGGGCTGTAGCACAGGGTAGCTGCTGGTGAGATGTTGCCTTCCCGTAGTTCAGAATTGCTCCTGACCTGCCCCTGTGGGATCGTACTTTCTTTCCACTTGCACCTGAGTTACAGCTTTGTGCCTTGGTATATTGTGAGCACTTGGAAGTAAAAAAACAGAAGTGCAGCCAAAATTTTCGGAGTCTAATTTTCATATTATGTCAGAACAGGATTCCAGATTGGAGCAATATTATATTTTGGCTTATGTGTTTCAGAAAATTGGTTGCAGATCCAGATTGTGAGAGTTAAGTCTACTTGTTGATGACAGTGCTGGGGAAAACATTGCAGAGATTATTTTTTTATTAATAGTCTGGAACATGCCCAGACAATTTTCATGCTACAGGTTTTGAAAATAGGTTCTTGCTTGAAAATTTTCATTACATGTTTGCATTTAGAATTGCCTTACCTTGGAAGATCCTTCCTTCCTCTTTCCAGTTTCCATAGAGAAAGCAATGGGAGAGGAGAGAAAGTCAGAGAGAAATTGGAACAAGACATTTAAAGGCAAAGATTTTTCTTTCAAAGACTGCTGCGTTATTAGAAAAGGAACTTGTTCACCTACAGAGAAGAGCTGATTTACATTAAAAACGTTTAAGGATTGTTGACTACCTGTATTTATTAGTAAGGGAATAAACTATAAAAGAGTATGAAGGCATGATTGGTAAAAACATTTGGAGTTCAAGGTAGTAGCATGCTGCTTTCTGTGCATTGCTGTATGTTTGCTGTAAAGCATTTACTATCCCTGCTTTTAAAAGAGCTGGTTTATGAAGTGTTTCTTGGAAAGACTTGTTCAAGAGAAATGAAAAAGACTTGTTAGTTTTTTAAACAATATCTTGTGGGTTGAATGTACAAAATGCTTTTTCTTCCTTTGTGTTTTATCCAGAAAAAGTATTTGTCACGTCATTATGACAGGGAGGGGAAGAAGCGGGACAAGGGGGCAATTTGGTGGTCCGGGCTGACTTTGCAGGATTAGCATTAGACATTATCTGAAAAGCCTGTGTTCTTGGGTACTGCTTGACACGACGTTTCTTGGTTTGACACTACTGTTGTGCATTCCCGAATAGGGAACACCATAAATTATGTTCTCCAGTGTAAACTGGTTGTGGTCGCTGATGGTGACTTCAGATCTGGATCTTATCTTCTCTCTTCTGGGAGAGATGATTGCTGTTAAATCCAAAGTCAAGGCTTATGCAGTTCCACCAGCTTAGATACAAAGAAATCAGTTTCAAGGATAACTTAATTTGTCTCTACTTCTCTGACTTCATCTGAATTATTCCTTATTTTTCTCCTGACTGATCCCCGTTCCATTTCAGCTTGCTTTCTTGGAGATGTCCTGTCTCTCTACATCCTGTGCTAGACCTCTTAAACAACTCCACCTTCAAAAAACCCTAAAAATCATTCAAAGTCATCATCCAATTTGTTCCAGATGCCAGCATAACTAGAAAGCTTAGACTGGTTGGACTGGGAATAGCCTGGAGTTTTGCTAGGACCAAACAGGAGGGCAGGGATATGTCTACACTCCAAGCTCTGCCTTGTGGTGCTGGATCTGGAGGTCTTGTGTCAGCCCAGCTGCTGTTGTGTTATTAATCAGCTTTTTCCTCCTTGCTAAGTTACATGATGTTTTGCAAACTGTATCTTTCGGAGCATACTCTCCTTGGGTTAAAATCATGTTGCAAACTTCGCATAAACATTCAGGCTTTCCCTGGCATCGTACTAAACAGGGATGGGAGGAAACTCATTGGAGAGCCCTGAACAATATATATTCAAAACAACCAAACCTGAGTTTGTACCCACTACTGACCAGCTGTGCTCCCACTGTGTAACAGAAGACAAAATGAAAAATGCCTTTGGAAAAAGAATTGTGATGCTTTAATAAACCAACCCCAAAACCAAACCTTCTGGCCCCAGTTTTTTCACTTTATTACCCTGCTTTGCCCTTTGATCGGTATCTTTACTTGGGTGTCATGGCAATATAATAGGTGATGGTTTTAGTGTCAGAACAGAAAAAAAAATAATATTCTTTGTCAAAGGAAACAAAGCATTTGGAAGGGAAATAGAAAAACTTGAACTTTTCCATATGTTTGCAAGCTTGTGAAAGCTGGCCTCAAAAAAATCCTGATGTTAAAGGGGTTTTAAATGGGGTGGGAGTACCATTAGGTAGTTAAGATTTACCCTCCCCGCTGAAACCCAAACCTTGATTTGCATACACTGCAAAGGCTTGCATCCTAATTCAATTAATGAACAGGTCCCTGTAATCTGGTCCTAAATATACACTGCATAGTTGGGTGAAGCTTGCAAAAAGGGGGCCGGGATCATTGTTCTGACTGTGTTTTGTTAAGATTTCTTTAATCAAAACATTCATTCAGATAGAGAGGCCGGCTGCATATTTTGGCATCGCTACCAAGGGGAGCAGGGATGGGGTTGGGGTGGGGAGGGGTTGGGGTTGCTGGTACTTTCTTTTTTCTTTTTTTTTTTCCCCTAAGGGCTTGGAAAGCAACTATTTAACTGGTGTGGAAAAACAAATAGAAAACATACATGGAGGTCATGACTTCTCAGGGATTTGTTGAAAGACTTTTTTAACATGGATAAACATATCATCCCCACTCCCCAAGCTGTTTGTGAGATGCACAGCCCATTCCTGTGGCCTTTCTGCTTTTATTTTTTCCCCCCCTTACTTTTTTTTTAAACATGTTTTTCAACCCAAAAGTGTGGGAGGAGAAAGTAAAACCAGGCAAGACACATGGCTGTCGTTTGGCCAGTGGCCACCTGGGAGAACAGCAATGGCAAGGGTGGGTTTGGGGCTCCCAGGAAGGGTCTCCACACAGCTGTGGTGGGGCTGAAGCTGCAGGGACATGTCTGGGCTCTTGTGCCACCTGCAGAGCTGTTTTTTAAAAGTAGCATGCACTACCCATGGAGACGTCACTAGCTTTCAGCCTGCTTTCCCCCTCCACGTCTTCTCCTAGTTGCAGTTTTCCTCTATTTACAAATGTAGATGCTCCAGTGGCTCATAGACCTGAGCTCGCCAATTTGAAACTCAAAGACCTCTGATTTCACACTCAAGTTGCTGTGCTGTACTGAGAGGTACCCAGGCTAGCTTTAAATCGGGTAGTCCAATTACAGAAAATTTGCTGGGGTGAACTGCAATGTATCTGCAAGCTCTATGGATGCCAAGCAGTGATGTGGGTGTGCAGGGATTAGCTGTCAGCCAGAAGTGGCTTCCCAGAGCTGGTCCCAAGAAACGTGCTTGCTCTTACACTGGCTTTCTTCCCTCACTTCCCTTCAAGCAAAAAGCATTTTTGCTTTTTTTTTTTTTTTTTTCCCACCCCCGTCCAGCCTCATCCAGATATTTTCTGTGGGTTTCTGATGCCCTACAATATTGGGTTTGTGAGAGGAGACTCTTTTCCTCCTCCTCATTTCTATTCCCAGGGAGAAGGGATCAGGCAGGCTCCCGGGGACACTCTCCTTGTATCTCTTTCCTCTGAGGCAGTAGATGGGGGAAACAATGTGTTGGGAAAGATCAGTTGGGCTTGCTGCCATGTGGGTGTGAGACACCCCAACCTCAGCTGCTGCCCTGGGAGCCTGAAACCCCCACAGTGGGATGGGAATGGGGTCCTTATGCATACAACACAGCCTGGCAAAAAAAGTCTTCAGATCAGAGAAGATTAGACATGCCTAAGCAGAGCAGAAGTGCTGAAAACTACAGCAACGTGCCCCTGTTGCAGTGAACTGGAGCCAGAAAACAGTTTAGGGTTCAGAAGCCCTTCTCTGTTAGGCCACTGGTTCTCCACTGAGGGAGAGCTGGATGTCCCTTTGCCTCACAGTTTTTCAGGGCCGTTCCCTGCTTTCAAAGGTTTGGGACACTACAAACTCCTGCTAAGCCATGGGACGTGATGGAAAATCCATTCTTGCTGTGGAAATGCTGAGTTGGTCCAAACCCCAGCAGTGCTTCCCAACGGGCTCGGTGGCATGGGGACAGCTGTGGTCAGGCAAGGTGGCTGGTGGGCGAGTGTGTGTAGGAGAAGTGCGACCGGGGTTTTGATGTGCACCCAAAACGTGCAATCCTCCAGCTGCAGTGAAGGTTGTCCCTGGGGAAGTTCTCTGCTTTCTGCAAAGAGGTGGGAACAAAACTGGGTGAGCACAGACGGGGAATATGTTTAAGCTTCTTGGGATTTCGTATCATTCTCAGTCTATATCTGAGTTTGGTGTCAAGGTATGCTTCTAATAAACCATTTTAGCAGCCCAAAATCCACCAAATTGACAGACCTATCCTGCCTGCAACCTCCAATATGTGCTGGATTTGCCTCTAATGTTTTCTCAAGTCCTATCTTAGGTAGATGTTCGTCCTGGGAAAGGGATGAGTGATGGAACCAACTTACCCTGAAGACCAAATCTCCTTTTTACAGTCCACTCAGGCTTTTAGTATATTACTTTAAATTCTGGTGGTTAAAGGAAAGCAACAATGGGTTAATCACAGCGTTCTTGAACTGGAACACCATTTTGAATAGCTCCTTCCCGGCTTCCCTTTTCCATAACAAGCTGGAAGCTCATCTTGGCAGCTGCCAGCTTTGGGCTAAATCGGATTAACCAAACACCTCCTCCTTGGCCAGTGAAGGTCTCCGTCACGATGGAAACTCAGGAGTGCTGGAGGAAAACCTGTCAAGTCGACAGCAGCACTCGTCTCTGCAGCAGCCACGTCCTCCTCATGGAGATGCTTGCTTTTGCAGCCCATTCTCTTTGCACTGTTTGAATCCTTCGTATCAGAGGCTGCTGAGTAAGTGGATATTGCTCTCCCAGATGCCAGAAGGGTCCATAAATCATAGGGAAGCAGGTGTCTTCCAAAACCAGAGCAGTATATTTTGCAGCATTGCAGTAAAAACCACAATGCCCTGTCAAGGCTGGCTAACGGGAGGGTGTCCTCCCTTCATAAACGAATGATAACTTGAGCTCAGATGTCAGCCTCTGACCCAAGGAGGGCCGGTGTGAATTTAGGGCCGTTCAGTTTGTCGGAGGAGCCGTGGGGTTCCGGGATGCTGCTTTGGCTCCCTGGCAGCCCCCCTAAGCCGTGCTGTCAGCTCTTGAGATCCTTATCTTGCCTAGTGCTGTCGACCGTATAAAAGTTCCTGACCTGCGTGGTACAGGGAAAATCCTTCAAAGCCTGATCCCTTACTTGTCTTCTGGCCTCTGCCCACGTAAAGCTCATAAACTAGAAGACTAATAAAGAGAACCCAATCTTTATCATGTTCAAAAAAAAAAAAAATTAATGCAGTCAGTCTGATCTGGGAACAACTCCCTGCTAACAACTGGAGATAAGGATTACGAGCATGGAGGCTGAGCCCTCCTGTCGGAGAAAGATGGATGGGGTTTATATTGAGGTGCTGGACTGGAACTCGGGAAGCTGATGGCCAACTCTCTGCTTTGCCATAGACGTGACCCTGGGTGTGCCTCTTATTTTCTCTATTTAGCCTGAAAACGCTCTGGGGAGAGAAAGAGAAATAAGGCATTTTTATTGCTAAGAGATTCCCCTGCAAGGATTAGTGATGATTCTGTACTTGCAACCGTCTGGAGTTTAAACATTGCACAGGAGGTGAGGCTGGAAAGGAGACAGTGGGACAGAGGAGTCTCAGAAGCCGAAAGGGTTGACCAAGACATAGGAAGATAATGGCAAGGAAGGTTTCCCATGGGAAGGGTTGGCTTCCCATTTCCCTATCTCAGCTTCCTCTTCTCCATCTGCAGGTAGACTTATAGTTGAAGACCATCTCTGCCTACGTGCAGGCAAGAAGGGGGACACAGCCCTTTATTCTAATTTTGATAGTATTGGTTTTTCATTGACATAATCTTACAATTTGAATGCACATTCCAGAAATAGGTTAGCATCACTGGAACAGAATGAGGCTAAAAAAGGTTATCAGAGGATTGGGAAATGTAGTGTATAGGAGTAGGAACGATAACACTATTCCTCCACATCTGATTGTGATTTGATTCTGGACGGAATCTAGAGCAGTTCCACTGTAGTCAATAGATCCAAAGGAGGAAAAGAAAAAAGTTAACCAAAGTTGATGGTGCTTATATGTGTCCAAAAAAATTATTTGCAGATAGATATTCACAACTCTGGCATCAGGCCTCTGCCCAGAAAATTTGTCCAAATATTAAAAAATAGTAAATAAGAAAATGTACTTAAATATAGTCCAGTGTTTATGAATATTCAGCTGAACTTTGGCAGTAAGCCCTAAATGTGATAAAAGACTCTGCACCAATATATTTTTCCTTTCTCTCATTTTTAAAAAAATTCTTTCTCTCTGTTTCTATAGGCAAAGCAGGCAGCATAGCATAGATCTTGAGATATGGCTGATGCATTTTTCTAAGCTAAAGAATGTTGTTAGCTCTTATGCTAATGATTGCAGCAGAATCCCAACCTCCTTCCACAAAGTATTTGTGGGAAGAGAGCTTTCCACTGAGCATCATCTTGGACTTCGGATCTTCCTTTGGGTCCTTCAACAGCTAGATTCAGCCAGTGCCTTGTGTGTAACATCTGTTCTCAAGTTGGAAAGCCTTGCTCTCCCCATTTTACAGATGGACTTTTGAGAGACAGGAGGAATAAAGCCAAATGCTTCAAAGATACTTAGTGGAGGTTAAGTGCTGAATTCCCTTTGAAGGTCTAAACCCAAATGACAAGCTTGTGATCATGCGAGAGATTGGTGTCACCCATGGGAACAGAACAATTTTTTCAGGGTAGTGTCATAACCACTCCACAATCCTTCCTCTTTCTTCTTCCTAAAGCTCCCACTGACTTCAAAGGTGAAGAGTTATGGCCCACATCCCGCAGCGCTGTGAGCTCGGACGTGTGTGCAGAGCCTTACCCACACATATATTCCATCAGGGATACTGGCTCAAGTAAAATTACACAGGCAATGTGGAGGGGAAGACATTTCTGCAAGACTGGGACTTAACTTGTTTTTTGTTCTCATATTCTCTTCCTTTAAAACTTAACTAAGAAATGCAGAGTGTACCTAATGACTGAGTTTGGGATCCATCCTTACTGTCCGTAGGAAAGCCATAACCCAAAATAAATAGGATTAGAAAAAAAGAAAGAATTTTAGCTGATTCAGTGAAACACAATATTCTTTCTTTTGAACACCTCTGAATGAAATACATTATTGAGTTTGCATGGGAAATATGTGGAGGGTGTGTGTGTGTGTCTATATATGAGTTGGTTGGATTCTCAGAAAACTGCTTGGCTCACATAGACCGGACAGAAATCATCTATTTTTCTTGTCACATCCACTACAAAGTCAGCATGCCCCAGGTGATGGGTAGCACTGTGTTTTTCTGCTGACCAATTGCTACTCTCCTAGATGAACAGCAAATCCAGAAGTTAGGATTTTTCAAGTCACATCATCCACCCCACTATTTAAATACTAGTAGCAGTGTTCAGCTATTATTAGGAGGTCAGTCCCTTATCCACTGGCACAGCAAATGTCTCATCCAATCACTCTCAGTTCAAAACAGCAAACACCTATCATTAAAATGTTGACATTATTTTTGATACTGAAGGGAAACAAAAATATTTGATAAAGTGAAAGAGGCAAGGTGCATCACTCATACATTCTTTAGCCTGTCCTTTTAAAACAAATTTTTCCCAAAAAAAAGGACAACCTTAAATGCTGGCTGCAGTTAACAGCTTCCTAATTGTGTGCGACTGTTTCTTGACTTCCTGATCCCTGTCTGGTGGTTAGGAATCCAAAGGGTTTCTTAAATCAACAGGAGCAGCTGCCTCCTCGGAGCCAGGCATGGTGTATGTCACTGACTGTGGAAAGGATCTGCGATACAGGGAGGAGCGGGGGTGATTAATGGGGCCAGTGTCGTAGCTCAGAGTGTGGTTGCACTACTGTGTACGGGCATACTTACTTCAATCATTTATCTTCTGTCCTCTGCCACACACACGCAGGAACGTACGCGCATGTTTTATTTTTGCCAGTGGTGGAGCAGTCATCCCAAGTGCAGGAATGCACAGGGTGCAGCAGGACCTGTAGCTGAAAATGAGCCTCTAGGGGTGATGCTTTCCTTTGTCTTGTTTTTTTGGACAAGCATGAGAAATGCTGATAAAACCCAGTCCTTGGTTTTAAATTTATCTCTCTGCCGTTGTCAAACTCTTTCCCACAGAAGAGAAAGAAAGGAGGGGAAAAAAAAAAAAAGGCAAGTAAATTGCTGCATTTTGTTGACTGTGTTTTAGGTTAGGTAAGGAGGGGGAACAATCTGGGTTGAATGTGGACGTAGGGTGGCAAGTGATGGAGCTGCACCAGCTGAAGGAAGGTCCATGTCTTCTTGGCAAAGATCATCTTGATCAATGTTTGAAAACAACTTCTGTCCTTGGGCTACCTTGACCTCCAGCGTCAGAGCTTTCCTCTGGCTGGAATGGGATGTGCAAAGCCTTTCGATCCCCCAGTATTGTGGCTTCTACTTTGAGTAAAAGCCAGTTGTCCTCGCAGGCAATGCCATACCTTGCTTTCCCCAAAGCATCACAGGTTGTTCAAGACCAGGTCCCATCAGTACCCAGCCTTCACTTTCCCAAAAGTGAAGCCAAAAAGCAGGGAAGTGGAGACTTCTCTTATGTGGGTGTTGAGCCTTCAGGTGTTCCCAAAATATTTCACCTTCTCTTTCAGTCTCCCAACGCTCCTGGCTCAGCTGCATCAACCCATTAAACACAGAGCCCTGGTACAGAGGAGATACAAAGGCTTTGATATCTGCGTGGGCCAAATGATTTACAGCTTTGTGTTGCAGAAACCACTGCAAGTGTAAAATGGCTACTCATTCCTCAGACTTTATTCCTACAGTTAAAAACTCTCCCTGCCTTTCACCAGGAATTGAAGCCATGACATCCTTTACTGCCTTTACTTTACTACAGCAGCATTTTACCCCTCCGACGCCAGGAGGCTGCTCCTGTGTCCCTTTGAGACCAATGCATGTTCTCACCAGACATGGGGGCAGCTTCCTTGTGTATTAACAGGAAACTGGTGTCTCCAATAGGTCTGGCTTAATGGGACTGTTATTATTTGTTGAGTGCTGGCAAAGGGCTAAACTGAGAACAAGGTGAAAAGTACTTTCATGCTCTGAGGAGTTCACAAGATGCACTGGTGAAGCCAAGCCTTGATGGAAAGCCCGGAGGAAGGAATGACTCAGGGTAATGCAATTAAACCCTTTAGGAGGGACATGCTATGAGAAGTAAGGTGATTTGGCAAAGCAGGCTGGGAAGTTGTAATGTATGGAAAATCCAAGGTCTACCTGGTCCATGTGGACCAACAGGCTAGGGCAGGTTGCTGTTGGCAGCAGATTAACTCCAGCCACATGGGATTCCCCAGCTCAGGAGATGCGGTGCCCATTTCTGTCTCACCCAGCTGGGTACAACCTTTGGTGGGAACCCAGAGCAAGGCCTAGACTTGTCCTTCTGCATAATGCAAGGTGAGAAATCTCTGCTACTCTCTCCCCTACCAGGAGAGCTGCAGATGAGGCTGCAATGAAAAAGCTTTAAGGAGAGCCAGTGGGAACATGGAAATTAGTTTGTTCCCTAAAACTTGCTGAAAGCTTTTGGAGAGGCAGTGTGAGTGAAGAGGGTGGGAAGAGACAAAAATTGTCATAAAATCATGTGGCCAAGTGGGAGGGTAAGAGGTGGGCTGAGAAGTGGAGACTAAAGGCAAGTTTTAGAAAATGAATACAAGAATTTGGTATAGTAGAAAACCAGAGAAAGAATTAACCAAAGTAACAGAGACCTTGCATCAAGTCTTTCAGCACAGTGAGTGAGGGATGTTCCCCGTAAGGGCTGTTCGTGCAACAGCATTTACCACCGACACAGATTAACACTGGAAATCCTGGCAGCTTTAAGTGTACCCGGGGACTCAGAAACCTGAATCTGGGGTTTTGCAGCTTAAGCTGCTTTCCAGTGGTGAAGCACAGAAAATCACCAGAAGGTGCCTGGGTCCTGTTAGTGGTCGTCAAACACGGCCCACCTACAGCACCTCTCGCTGCAGGGCTTCTGGGATCCCAAACTCTCATGGTAGACCGTGGACCCTCATTGTGTCAAAACAAGTTGCCTGTCCTAACATTCAGGGACTTCTCAATTGTCTGTCTGCTATAGCTTGGGTCTCAGTCCATTCCTAGTTCTGCTGCCCTGATTCGAACAGGCCTTGGGGTTTCCACTTTTCTTCTGGGCCTACAAACCTCTCTTCTCACAAAAATGGGGACTGAGGGAGCAGGTCTTGTGGAAATCCCTTCTGCTTCCTGGAAATATCAGGAATATTCCAGGGATTTATGTGCTGCTATGCATGGTCTTCTCTGGTGAGACCTAATAGCATCTAAAGCTGCAAGAAAGATGTGGGAGTTTACCATTTACATTTTCCTATATCTGGATTTCCTAACCTTTCCTACTTTTTTAACTGTTAGGTTGTTAAAAAGGAGCATTTGCAAGCCAAATCTTGCAGTCCTTACTCAAGTTCATGATGACCTTGGCTGAGAACTGATTACAGGACTTGTTCTGGTGTTAAACAGCCAACAAACTATGATAAACAAGTAGAGAGTAAAGGTTTTAGTAACTCACCCAAATATAACACCTAGAATTACATTCTGCTGAAGGAACAGAAAAAGGTCAAAGTGAACTTCAGTTTCATTTAGTAAAATACTAGTTTAACTTTAAAAAAAAAGGTGTTAATTGGTAATTTGGTTTTTAATTTGTAAAGTTCCCAGCAACCTCACAAACTCCCATCCTCTGGTGGGCTTTTTGTTTGATAATGTTGCTCAGGTGGTTTAAATAAGGCTAGATTCAAACATCCAGGGTGTGGGGGTTTACTTAACTGCTATCACCTGAGCTACTCTCTCTCTCTCCATTTCAGGTCCCTAATTTCATCAACACAACACTCCCACCCCACGAGCAGGTGACGGCTCAGGAGATAGACAGCTACTTCAGGCAGGAGCTCATCTACAAAAGGAATGAGAGGATGGGGAAGAGAGTGATGGCGCTTTTAAGGGAAAATACAGACAAGAGTTTCTTCTTTGCCTTTGGAGCAGGTAAGGCATGAAATTTTCTGTTTTACTTGGTTATAATTTGGAAGTAAAATGGTTTGAAGGCTTCAGGGTTTTGTCTCTGGTCCTGTGGGAGGATTTCTTAGGGGACTTACCTTTGAAGCAGAAGCTTTTATTTGTCTAAACCTGCTTCTGAGGTGCAGTGAGTTGGTGTAGGAGGTGGTCTGGGTCCAGCTGGGCAGTGGACAGGCTGCACTCCTTTGCTTTCTGTCTGATTGTAGAAAGATAAAGCTGTTAATGCTTTTTGTGCTGTTGTGTGTGTTCCTTTCCCAGCCCAACCTGTGGGCTGCTTGGGTGCTGTTCACACCATGGTTGTGTTTGTGGTCTCAGGCATAGGAGGTGGCTGACGTGCCCTTGAATTTGCAATCCTTGGCAGTGGTGGCAGTGACTGAGGGAGCAGAACCCTTGCTGTGGCACAGGCTGAGGTGGCCCTGGGCTTTAGAACCTTCTGGGGTTGCTGTAGCTAAGGTCTCTCGAGAGCTGACTTTACTTTGGTTGTGTGTACAGAGTGGCTGGTTTTAGACCTTAAACAAGCATGTGAGTTACATGTGTAGCTAAATACCAGCATGTTAAATCACTAAGTAAAAATCCATCACATCCCTCTGCTGGCTTAAATTCTCTCCACAAAGTCTGCAGAACAAAGATATCTATAGTAGCTCTGAGTCTGTGACAGTACGTGCTACTGTCCCTTTTCTCCTTTTTTTTTTTTTCTTTTTTCCCCTTTCCAATGGAATTCACGTTTCTGTGTGGTAAGAGTATAAATAATAGCTGCTCAGGCCCCAGTTCAGCAGACTCCTGAGCACTGGCTTAAGGGGCTCTTTGAGCTTCCTCGACTTCAAGGCAGCCTGAGATTGTCGTGCCGAGAACCGATCCTCTCCTCCTGCTCCCTCTCCTTGACAATTCCTCATTTTTGACAGAACTTTGCTTCTCATCCCATGGCTCTCGCTATGAACTTTGGCAACAACTTGCCTTTCGCTATTCACTTCAGTGGGAATTTTGATTAAAGACTGCAGGGTTTAGCAGAGATACATACATTTTGATGTATTTATTTTTTGAATGTATCCAGACTGAATTTTCCCAAGCTTATTTAATCTCAAGCTCGCCTGATATTTCTGTCCGAGGAGTTTTGCTTAACTGCTTTTACAGTAGGAGAATATATCATGGTGGTTCATGATTGGACAGGGATTCATAAAAAGTAGTTTATCTAACCTATGGAGCGAGGTTTATCAGAGATTATCAAACGTGATGGTTTTGATGTAATCTCCAGTTTTAGAAGCCCCTTAGCCAGTATATACTGGAGCTGGGAGGACAGACTGGGCATTGTTGCCCACTTGCCCTGCTCTGTGCACATTTTTCCTGGGCATCTGTTACAGACCATGGCTTGAGGTAGGATCTTGGACTAGATGGGTCGTGGATCCAATCTGCTGCAGCTATTTGTATGTGTTAATAATAGAAGTGAAATCAAGCAGATAGGTACTAATTAGACATGGCTTTCTATGGAAATCAATGCATAAGTTGTGGGAGGTTTGAGTTCCACTGCCTGTCCCTATCTGAGAGCATCTACCTGAAACTCTGGGGCAGCATCACTTGGGAAAGCTGGCTCATAAAGGGCAAGTTCCGTTTTGTCCGTTACTCTCTGGTTTTGGTGACATTAAAAACAGCCTTTTTCACTGGGTTATTTCTTTTTCCCAGCACAAATTGTAACGAGACAGAGCAGACACATGCAACAGGATTTATTGAAAACTGGGGCGCGGGAGATGCCGAGGCAAGCTTTTTGTTTTGGGTGCTTTGTTCCGCCATCCATCCCTTTGGCCTTTTTCACTAAAGCGGGCCATCCCTGCAGGCCATCCTCGCTTTAAGTACAATTAATTCCTCTGCTCTACTCTGGGGTGTTTTTTTCCTTCGTGCAGTAACTACTGAGAAATTTATTAATTTTTCAATGCCAAAACTTTTATGTGGCCAAAGTGCAAGCAAGTTCATTTTCTCATATGATTCAAATGCAGTTTTTTCTCCTGAAGGTTTTTCTTGGCTTTTTTTTTTCACGCACTGAATTAAGAGTGGGTTTTTTTTAATACATTGTGTATTTTGCATTCTTATATCTATTTCATGAATTTTAAGGGGGGGGTTTCTTTAGTATGTCATGAATTCAAATTGTTTTCTAAAACCTTGAGGGTTTGGTTTTGCTTTTCATAAAACTGAAGGGTGTTTTTGATGAAAGTTGAAGCTTTCACATATCCCCATGAATTCTGAAGTGCAAAATTTTAGGAAGGCACCTTTGGTTAGCATGGGCTGGATGGAGTCTGCAGGAGTGCATTTGCTCTCAGAACAGTGCAAAAGTTATTTCACTCCATTGAAGATCCTATGTATTTAAGACTGACGTGATGGAGGGGAAATAATTTGGAAATAAACATACTCTGAATAATGTACTCCAAAGGGTTTTGTTCTTATGCTAAGCATGATGTCTCATCAAACCATTTATTTTGAGGATACTGGAACTAATGAATGAATAATAATTTAATTACATATGTATATTATGAATTGGTTTCCATGTTTCATAATTTCCATTATAATTTCTGGGAAGGGAAGAATGGGATAAAACTGTGCTTGTGAAAAAAATCAGGACAACGCATATTTTTCCTAACAAAATAAGCCTGTTATGAGAAAAGCACTTTGTTAAAGCTTCAGTAAATGCAATGTTATGGACTCAGGCTACTGTAAGAAGGATTGCCAAGCCCTGCATGATGATTCATTTGGACTTGGTGGCCTCTTGTACCTCGCAGGTGTAACTGGAGCGATGGGGCTTGGGGACAGGGTCCCACCCTGACAACAACCCTCCTGAGGCAGAGCCTCGATGGGCTCCTCCAGTGGCTTTACCATGGGGAGCCATACCTTTTGGAGACTGCTGTAATTAGGTTTACCTGGCTTTTGCACAGCAGCATGTAGCAATGGAAGCTCTGCTGCTCTGTTAGGACACCACCCTCAGCTTGGTTTAAGATCCCAGTGCCACGGATGGGTAGTTCAGTAGTGTCTAACACTGCATTAGTTTAATGAGCTTGACTAGGTCAGGAGACACGATGTAGATGTCTCTGCAAATCATGGCCTGGTTCAGTTCAGCGAATCCTTCTCAATGACTGTGGCAGCAAGACATTTTATAGACTCCTCCAGGAGTATGTACTGTTGTTTCAAAAAACAACAAAAAAACAAACCCAATCACACACAGGGGTCACCATGACCAAAAGCAGTAGTTCACAGGATGAAAGCTGTAAACCAAGATGGTGATATCCTGGCTGCCTGGTGGTGCAGGGTCCAGCACTGCTGCACTTGTGGTCGGTGCTGGAGGATGCCCGTGTCTGTCAGCAGAAAGCGTGGTTGGTGTCATAGGTTTGGACTGGCAGAAATCCCTCCTGGGTTGAAATATAGCAGAGTGTCCTTGTAACAAAAAAAAATACCAAGAGGAAAACCATAATTTATCCAGTGTAAGCTGAATTTCCACCTGGCTGGATGAGAGCATGTGGCTGGAGGGGACTGCAGGTGGTGGGAGATGTAGAGGCTCTTGTTGCAAGACCCAAAAAGCCTTCACCTAAGGCAAGGTCCTGCACCCTGGTCCCTCCAGCCCTGGCTGGTCAGGTCACCATGGGAAACATCCCCATTGTTTTTGGATGGAAGAGGATGAAACCCAAGGAAAGATACAGGAAATAAAAATTGTGTGGAAATTGGTGCAGAGTGCGACTCGCATTGAGCAGGAGTTACCCTGGGAAAAACACTACTGTTTTGTTGAAGAATGCTTATCTCCCAGTGAAGCTGTGACTGTCGGGAAGTTTGGAATGTAGCAGACAATTTATTTAGTTGTCTGTGCAACTTCCCATGTTTTGTGGTCTAGTTATTAGATAATTTGTATATAGAGTTTCTACCGTCTTCATCCTACCTTGCTTTTAAATGAAGGGTGATCAAAGTCTTCCAACTGAAAGTTTTTTCAGTAGAAAACTAGGCATTTGGGGAAACAGAATTTTTCTGTTTGGACTTTTGCTTTTCCAGAAGCAGTTCTTGCAGATGTCAGTCAAAACCCCAAGTGTTTGAGTGTCTGTAAACTGGGATTCCCAGTGTTTTGTTACGTGCCATTTGGAACTGAGCCACAAAGACGTCGTGGTAGAAGAGATGGTTCTGTCAGTTCCAAAAGTGAGTGTGAAGCTATGAAACATCAGACAAGTCCTGGGAAGGAAGGATTGGTAAGGGGACAGGCATTTGAATATCCAAGCAAGCTGAGATAAAACAGTTTTTAGATCCACAAAGTAAAGCAAAACATTTTTATGCCGTTGAAAGATTTAATTTTTTTTTTTTGTTCCAGTCAGAAGTATTAAAACAAAAAAAATTACTCAATTCTGAATGGAGTTCTTCAGTTTTCTGCCATTATTAAAACTAAAAAGTGGATTTTTCAATAGATTTCCCCCTTCCCTGCCTTCCATGGTATTACTCGCAATTTAAATGCATTGGAGCAGTTCAGAATTTTAATTTATTCCATTATAAAACACGTAGAAGTGAAAATAGCCATTTATTCTTTCTACTTTAATTTCTTTCTTGTCTCCAAGAAAAATAGTCTTTGGGTAAAATGGGACCAAGCTCTGTACACTTCATTCTTCTCCTGCCAGGGTTTACCGTATTCAGACTTAATGTGAAAATCTCACCATACCGATATTCACAGTAACTGTACTCCAGTAATGAAACAGCACTTATCGTTTGTGCAGTTAAATGATATTTTTTCAGGTAACAGGCATGGTCATTTTTCCCTCTGAATGAATAAAGGTAGCAAAGTAGAATACTTTCAAGTAAAATTTTGCGGTTTGCTTGGTTTTTGTGTTTTGAAAATCCATCCGGAGTTGCTAGGAATTATTGATCCGTAATAACAGTGAAGCACCTTAGACCTGATACATACAGGCAATTTATAAATGTCCATTTACAGTCAAGAAAGGGACACCCAGCCAAGAGCATATGGGCTGTTAAAAAGAGTTAATATTTTGGCAACTAAGACTATACACATGAAGTCAATGTTTAAGAAAAAAATCACTCTGGTTTATTTCATTTTTATGGGCAAATAATTTTTGTGTAACACTTATGATAACAGATGGATAAATTTATGTCTGCACTTAATTTGAACGATAATTTCCTTAGGATGTTTTACTTACTTGCATTTCTTTCTTGCTTGCTTTTATGCGAGGTGTCAGTTTTGTAACTGAGAGCTGGATTTACTGCTTCAGAAATTCGGATGCTGCTTCAGTTCATGATGTTTATTAGCAGCCAAATCAGTAGGCTTTAAGACAGTATGTTTGGTTACTTAAAAAAAATAAATGTATCATGGAAAATATTATTTTAGTGCTGAGGGAGAGCTGAAATGCAAGTACCATAGCAGGTCCCACAGCAAGAGGGAATAGAACTGTCTCTGGACCACAGTCCTGCGGTGGAGGAAAGCACGTGTTTTCCCACCCCACCAGGTCCAGGCAGCCCCCTGTGTCTTAGAGGTCAGAGGAGACCTGGGCTGGTGCCCATGGTGTGGTGGAAGCCAGAGCCGGCTGGTGAACACAGCTCTGGATGAAGTCGGTGTCGCTAACAGGGATTGATGGATGTGAATGTCAGACCTCTTCTGCTTATTTTAGGGGGCTGAGATTAGGTACCTAACTGTTGATGGATTAGATTTCAATTTCTGAGATGTTCCACAAGAAAGAAAAGATACAGGCTTTGTCATAGATGTCTGTGCGCTCCCATGAAAGTAGAGGAATTTGTCCCAGAGTAGGAACAGCAGAAGTAGAGTTTTGATCGCTTCTATCCTCAGAACAGGTGAATTCCCTCCCCATCCTGCAGAGTTTTCTCAGCCAGCATTGGGCAGGCAGTGTGATCAATGATTCTGATCATCATAAATGAAACTGTTAACATTACTCATAGAATCATACAATAGTTCGGATTGGAAGGGACTTTCAAAGGTCATTTAGTCCAACCTCCCAAACAATATTTTTTCCAAAGTCTTCTGTAAATCTTATCTGGTGGTTCTTCATAATGGGAGTCAGAAGTGGGTTGTGCTGTGTTTTTATTAGGGAATGAGAGAATTATGCAACTTTTCTATAGGATGGGGTTGGTGTGTGAATACAGCGAGAATATAAAATCTCCTGTTCCTACTCCTCAGCTCCAGCTCTTTCCTTTTGTCTTCTCTATAGAGGATTCCCAAGGGGAATTTCAGCACGCATCCTGTTAGATACTGGAGATACCAAAGAGAGGAATAGGGTCACCCTTCACCTTCTGGAGTAAGTAGGGAGTGACAGATGTCTCCAAGGTGACTCGGGTCTTGCATGGTCTTGATCACCTCTGAGATGTGCTTATTTTTTTCCAAAAACTAAAAAGTGTCTGGGAAGATACCCAAATGATGTAGCTGTCTTGAAAGTGCTCCATCCACAGCTGAAAAGGTGACCACAACTGAGGTGGAACATGATGGCTGTTAAATTGGGGTATGTAGAGAAGATGGGGGGTGGCGTAGGTGAGATTTATTTTTTTTTTTGTTACTGGAAACCATATTTCTACTCAGTAGTTTGGGAGAGGAAAGGAAGTGATGGATACTATACACAGCTTAAACACAAGTAATTAAAATCCAGAGAACCTTTGTGAAAGCCATTAGCACCTGCCACCAGATCTGGCACTCAGGTTTGCATGTGTTACTTGAAAGTGGTTTTTTTCAAAAGGGAAATGCCTCGAGGCCACCATCCAAGTGCACACTGAGGACTGGGGATTTACAGATGTTGAATGCACAAAGAGCTGTTCCAAGCTCCCAGCTGATGCTCTGCTGCGAGCAAATCGAGGTTCCCGGCAGCTCAACAGTGGGTGTAACTCACTCAGCCTGGCATCCGAGGTCTGGTCCTCCCTCCTCCAGAATTGTGTAGCTCTTTCCCATTTCTATTCTTCCCCTAGGATCCTCTGTAGAGCATAAAAGGAAAGAAAAGGGAGAGTAGGGGGGAAAGAAAAAGAAAGAAAAGACTTGCAGGCTGGAATATAAAGAGACTTTATCCCCCGGGTCGGGCGTCCTGGTCCAACGCTGATTAGTGGTGCTACTGACATCACTGGCACAGTTCATCAACGGGTTGTCTCAGTGGAGCAAGAAGTTGGCGACCAGGAGATTGAACTTGGCGAGCCTACAAAAGAGAAGAAAAGGGTGAATTAACAGTTTGCAGATGCTAGAATTCCCTTTGCTCATGTTTATTTGGGCATCCAGATGCTTATAGTGAGGTCGGCCTGTTTTTGTGGATAGACTTCTTTTACTATCAGGTTTTAAGGCAAAGTATCACTTTGCTTTTAAAAATATACTCGAATGCTAATTTTGACCAAAGCCATGTAATTGATTCATTTAAAAGTCTGCATTAAACAGGCAATGCCTGATTCTCTTTTCAGACACTCTGTTGTAAATCAGGAGATACTCCACTGGGGAAAAGCTTGTTCCAAGTGCAAATCCAGCCTGTAGCCTTTTAAAATAAAAATGAAATTAAAAAATAGAAAGGGTAACTTTTTAACTGTACACTGATGTTGTATCATATGGAGGCTTGGAAGCCTCAGAATATTTGCTTTTTACCTGAAGCTGAATGCAAAGAGAGAGTGCCTGAGTTAGAGGCCAATATAAACCTGCCTGCACTGCCCTATTGAGAAAAGGGAACTACCGTTCTGAAGGCTGATTCCTGTAATTCTGATTTTGAAAAAAAAACCTCCTGTTGTATAACAAGATATTAATTATAGAAACAGTATAGCATGTGCAATGGTGAGAGCTCTTTTGAGGCTGCTGTCCCATGTGCCAACCAAGGAAGGCAAGAGAAAGAACAGATTCATGTCATTTGCCTCGCACTTTGCTTTTTCTCCTGGTGTGTCACCACCGAAGCTGTTGAGGGAAGCTGGGCAAGCCCTGACTACCTCTGGTCCAGTGGAGAATTCATCATGCTCAGCAGGGAGTCCTGCCTGGCCACTTCTCACTGTTGCTTTCATCCTTGCTCCGCTCACGTAGGGTACAGCCCCAAATCCGTGCCTTTATGTTTGCTAGCTGCAGGTATTCAAGTAAATGTTAAAAGCAAATAAAATGGGTCTTGCAAACCGCAGTGTATACATTTACCATCTCTGGTGTAATTCTTCCCGTGATGAATGGGGAAAGTTGCCTGTACGCAGTAGGATTTTTGGTTTAAAGAAACACATACATTAGTGTCAGCTCCTCTGGGTCCCTGACATTTTCATATCGTATTTATTATTATGCTTGTGCCAAGTTCTACTGTATAAGCCTAATTCTGCCTGCCTGTTGTCAAAGAAAAGAAAACTATATTGGCCCCTCCTGTCCTATAATGCAGAGATTTTGGCTATGCCCTTGCTGTATTTCTCTTCAACATTTGATATATAAAAATGTAGACATAATTCAGGAAATTTTCTCTTTTCACAACTGCAAAGAATCGTGAGAGATTTACACCCAGGCTTAAGAACTCTGCTGAACAGGAATGGGCTTAAACATGGGATGAAATACTCTTTCACCCCCACATGCACGCAAGAACGTGCTGTGGATCCACAGGCCACCCTGCAAGCTCTCAAGAGACCAGGCAGAGGTCCCATATAACTCTAGATTTCATAACCAGGGTGTTGAAATCAATATATGGATGCCAGACAATTCATCACTTTCTATCCCAAAAACTGTCTCATCAGAAAATTCCCAACCAGCTTTAACAGTGCTATGGGGAAGATTTTAAAAGGGCGATATGGAGAACCCCAAGACTGACAATGTTCCTCTAATGCTGAGGTTTCTGTGGTCTGTTCGTGTGAAAAGGCAAACAGGATACAAATTGCAAAGGATCAGAGGACCTCATCTCAGCTGGGATACCTTTATGTGCTACCTGCAGGGATTAAGATGTCTCCACACCCAAGCGTGCTTCCAGTCACCCTGCTGTGTGGTGGTGTCCCAGAGCAAAAGGAAATTCGGCTACTCCCTTTGTTTATACTCAGAGCCCTATATGCTAGCACAAATCCTTCATTAGTGTTTCACATTAATGTGTGTTTCACATTCATTAGTGTTTCACAATTAATCAACATCTGATGGGGTTGACATGGGTTCATGTTCCTTTCTTCTGCCCCTCCTGACCACCAGGGGAGGAGCAGGGATGTCCCGAGGCATCCTAGACCACCATAGCTCTATCCCCTGCAGTTTCCCTGTCAGACCCTCGGGCAGGAGCTGGGAAGGGAATTTAGTAGGGAAAGGAATCAGTTTGTACTGCTGTTGTTGGTTTCCTACAGGTTCAAGCCATTTCTGACCAGTTTTAGGGCCAAGTTGCAGTAGGACAGTGTATGGAGAAGAACAAGTGATCTTCTTGGTGGATTGGAAAAGACAGGGCATGACTGCTGGCTGGACTTAGCTGTTTTGCAAAAGTAGATGTGAAACTGAAAGCCTTAAAAAGCCTGGCTGTAAATTATGTGGATTTCTTGAGGATTTTTACTGGTATGGAAACTAGGACTGGAAATCTCATTAAATTGGGCGTTCTTGTGAGAGTTCCAGGTTTTCTTGGTCATGGCTATGCCAGGAATACCATCAGAGCGAACTTACTGAGAAAGGATTTATGGATTTGGGATCAGATCCTATTCTCGCTGAATTAATGGTAGTTCTGCAACTGACATCAAGGTGACTGGCATGTGCACCTGGATGAGACAACGTTTATGTGTCATTTCAGTTCTTAAATCTAGGCTGCTGCTTTCACATTACTGGAAAACATCAATACCCTCTTTATAAACCTATTAAATCTCAGTTCCATTGTTATTTTCTCTGGTAGATCAGAAGAGCTGTGTCAAGGAAAAGAAAACGTGTGCGCAATATACCTCTGCCCAAAAAAATATTTAAATATCAGAAATGTAAATTGAAGATAGAATTACTTAGAGAAGCAGAAGGGAAATAATTAGAGCTCCAGCCAGCAAAAAGATGTCATAAACTTTAGTTATTCACCTCTCATAGACATTCAAAACACAAACTCTGCCACTGTTCAGCCATTTTATGGAGGCCTGCAGAAAGCAGCAGAGGTCTGTTGGACAAAATTGCTTCAGTGGCAACTGAAACTGGGCTAAAACCCAAGTCTAATAGCGAATCTGCCACCCAAAATTGGAAGGAGTTCGGGTTTGTGCCTGAGTCTCAGCTCCCTTTTTGCTCTGTGCAATGGACCTAATGAAACCCTGGGTCTGGACTTGACTGATGGGGAGTGAGAAGCAACTGCAAATCTGTGGAAAATGTTGCTGTTTCAATTTGTTTTTTAAAAAGATTAGTAGTGAAATTTGAAAATGTGGGGAATCTTAGCAAATTCTTAGCAAAACAAACAAAAAAAATGCTGGTGTGCTGGTACTGGGGCATTGCTGTTGGCAGAAGGTCCAGAGCTGATACTTCTGGAAGCCCACGAGTGACTGGCTTGGAGGTAGCCCCAGAGGTCTAGCTCTTGGTAGACCCATTTGCTAAAGAGTTCTCAACTGAAACATGGCAAAATTTCAGGACTACCAGGCTTTACGCCTATTGACTTCCAGGCAGGCAGTGGGAAGGAGGAAGCAGATGAATAAGCAGAGAGGAAGATGAATCCACCTTGAAACTTCTTCTGGTTTTTTGAGAGAGATTCAATCAAATGCTTTGATTTTGATTAGCCTGTTATTCATCCACTGAAAATTATTCTGCCAGAGAACTTACAAACACCTTTTTAATATAGACACAACATTTTGGTGAAGTGCAGCTTTGGATCTGTTATTGGCAGAAAAGTGAAATCTCCATCATTTTCCTGGAATAATGTTGAAGGACTGAAACCTATGTGTCTTGTATCTAAAATAAATAACTTGAGTAATTTTAGTCTTTTTCTGTACTTTATTATGGGAAATACCTTAAATACTGAGGTTTGCAAACTTTTAAAAATTGTATTTATACACTGAAGGTAATTGGAGAGAAAAATCAAATGCCACCACTGGGTTAACTCCGTATGAAATTCAGCACCAGTATTCAGTATTTATACTGAATTCACATTCACTTTGTGTTTTTCCTTGAGGTGTTTGAGGTACAGCAAAACTGCTGTGAGGTTCTTATCACTTAGCGATCTGGTCTGGTTCCAGTTGAAAATTTTGCAGTACCTCTCACTGGGAGGATTGGTTTAAAAGGAACAGAAATCTGCCAAAGAAATAAAGACTTCATTATTGACATCAGTGCTATTTTTAATCTGGTTTCCTAAGGAAATGAGGCTTAAGCAATCACAGTGTTTGTAAGTATGCGTGTGTGTATATAGGTGTGTGTGAATATGTCTTTCCCCTTCGTAAATATTTCATCTGTTGGCTGATTATAACCAAACCTGACAGGTGGCTAGAGTCTCCAAGATAATAAGTTTTTGCATGCTTCATGAAAATAAGTGATTGCATAGAAGGAAAAGAAATTCATAGTGCTCATCCACTGAAAGAGCACAGCATGAGCTCCGCTTTTATGAGATCTAGGGGAGTCCCTATGGGAGAGGGAGGTGAGACACATCTCTGTAGGCAACTGCCCTTTATTGGTTCCTCTGCATGCAGGAAGACGTGGTGTGTACTCCATACATCAGTAATGGCATGGTTTGAACAGAACAATGGTGTTTGGGGTAAATAGTAATTATCTAGAGTATCTCAGGAGCCACATATTACCTCTGGGCTGCCCTCTAATGAGGTGTTCATTCTCAAGGCCAGAGCAATACCAGGGAGCAGGCTTGTAAATGTGACCGAGGCATGGCTCCAGGACTCTCTATAAACCTAATGAGTCGTGGGCACTCAAACTGTGCAGGGTTACTCCTGCTAATTGGCCAAGTGTGCCATCAACCATGGCCAAAAATGTTCTTAAGTAGCCAAGGGGTGAAAAGAGCATCAGAAACTCTTGCGAGTCCAGGAGGCAGCCTGGGGCAGCATTCCTGTGTGCAGAGTTCAGGAACGCTTTCCCCAGACCGAAGGTCATTCCCTTGAGAACTAAAACAGCTCACTGGCAATGGGGAACAAAATTAAGAAACAAAAGAAAGAGGAAAGCATGACCTGGAGGAAATCTAGTTTTGCAACATAAGCTTATCAGACAAGGGGATGGTTGTCAGCGTTTGGAGAAGATGCTCAGAAAACATTTTGATGAGGACAGTACTTGAAACCTTTCCAGAGCAAAATACAGATGGGGATCAGAAAAGCCAAGACAGAGTTAGTTCTTAATTTTATTTTTTTGCTTGAGATTGGAAAATTATGTACCTATATTTTGGTAACAGCAATAACTGTTGGGGTGGGATTCTCCCTCTTGAACTGTAGGTGTCTGAAAGTTCAGTGCATCTTCAGTGTAAGATCATCAGGTTCTTTTCAAATCTCCAGAGGACAAATATTCCCACTTATCTTAGATGCATATTTTTAGATGGAACGAATTGCCCTCTGGAGACATCTTTCCACTGACTACAGAGGAAATGTAACAAACTGGCCTCCAACAAGTGCCTGACTTTCAGATGAGTGGGATTAATTTAACCCTCAGAGCAAGAGTCAAGAATTCAGGGTGTTTTGTCCTTACCTCTACCTGACCTCAAGCAAGCTCCTTGGTGTACGAAGTGTTTTGCGTTGTTGCCAGTGGCAGAACCTTATAGTCCTGAAGCAAAAATGTAAGGAGAAGACTGACACAGGAGTGCTTTCCATCTTGCTTTTGAGAGCATCTTCTCATGGATTCTAGGGGAAAAGAAAGCCCTCTGCCACCAGCTTTGTGTGGGTGAAGGGAGAGTTGTAACCCCCACTTAGCAGTGCACAACTTTTGCATTTTATTGTGTGATATGGTTGAAGCCCAAGGTTGGCTGACCATTTTCTTCACTGTTCAGATCGCCCTGTGAGACCCAGCACTCAGAGCAAACTATCTTTGTGATTGCACAGAAGCGATGGATTCAGACACGCAGAAATGTAAAGGTTTTCCATCTTTCCTCACCTCTTGGCTGTAGGGAGAGAAAGCCACTTTGGTGCAAGCACAGTCGTTCATCAGCCTGGTCTGCCTAGAGCTGTACAAAGGAAATGGAACTGCTGATGAGACAGCAAGCTTTTGTTTCTGTTTATCAAGAGTGCCTGTCCCTTTTGCAAGGGAAGAAGTGAGCAGTCAAAACCAAAAAAAAATGTTGTGATGTACCATGTGTCTGATTTTTCACTGTTCTCTTAAGCATTTAGCCTGGTTGTTGCTTTAAGTGCTGTCAATAAGGAGTGGATTAGACCTGGAGACCCATTGAAATAGCTTTCTGACAGAACTTGTCTTTTTTGCATGCAAGACTTGGGGTAAAATAGGAAGGTGCGTGGGTGGGTTTTTTGTTTTGGTAGGTTTTTTTAGTATTATGGAGAGACTCACCAGACAGTCTCCCCTGTGGGGCCACTCACCGAGTCTGTAGTATTTATTCAGCATCTCCCTGAAACACCAGCATCTTGGAAGTTGTCTTCCTGAATTTACATTCCCAGTTCAATCATCTCCCGCACAATAAAAGCTCCAGTGTTGGCTTACCTTTAACTTCTGCTATGCGCAGCGCTCCCATCAAAAGGGAGCCCTTCCTCCTAGCGTTTTTGTTTTCCTTAATACCTGCCAATCACCCCGCTTGCCTTTGCCCAAAGTTTGTTGTCTTTGCAGTTGGTCACAGCATGAGCTACCAAAAACCTCGCTGAGCTTGACGGGGTATTCTGTTAGCCTAACCCTAACACATGATCTTCCACCTCCCCGGCACACAAAGGGCCTTTTCACTGGCCCACCGCAGCTTGAAGATTTCATTTCATGTGTTACAATTAATCTGTATTTATTGCCACTTATCTTAAATGGCTAACAATATCAAGAGTTTAAGAAGTGCTTTTAATGTCAAACTGGGTCAATTAAAACTCTACTTAAAATATTTGCAAAACTTCTGCCTGAAAGTTGCCCCCTCAGTCTGCTGGTAACCAAAATGTTTTAAATAAATACATGCAGCTTGAGGAGACTGACATTTGATAAAATTCCCCTTGATATTTTACTAGAATCCAGGATTAATTTCCTCATGCCTACATTGACTTGCTTTTTTATACAAAGAGAAAAATGAATAATATTTTAGATGGTTATAAATATTTGAAAGATTGTTTCAGTCAATTAAAAAAATCTCAGGAGATAGCCTCAAAACTTTTAAGGTCAGAAAAGACCATTAGATTGATCAATCTGATCTGGAATTTCATCCTGTCCTTCTCTGGCCCTGATAGCCTGTTTAATTCTGAGCTTCAAACCATAGGCAACAAATAAGAATTTTATTTCTTTTAAACTTTTAGTATTGTGTGGGGGCACAGGAAATAAAGTACTAGAACATAAGACATTAAAAAGTTAAATAATGAAAGAGCAACTTTCACTCGTGTGTATTGGGTTTAGCTGAAGGTTGAAGATGGCTGGAGGAATCCACTCTTTCCCTTTCTGGAAAAGCCTTGAACTTTTTTTTTTTTTTTAAAGCTCCATTTGCAGGATGGCTTTAATAAATTATGTGAAATAAGTGCTGGTGTGTACTGCCCGTGAGAACACTGAACTTTTACGGCGTTCAGCCAAGGTTGCACCGTGTTAGGACAGTGACACGCATGACATGGAGAAGTCCCAAGAGAGACCCCCAGGTAGGGCTTTGTTGTGTTGGATGCAGTAGATGCACAGAGTACGTGAGAACCCGGGCTGGGGGAATTAACTACTGAAACTAAAAGTCTGTCCACATGGAACTATTTGGACACCAAGCTCTGATCCTCAAACCCTTACACTTTCCATGAGCAGTGACATTAATGAAGCTTGGTTTCCTATGGTTTTAGGTCATTTGCTTGGATTCCCAGCAGTCCAATAAGGTTTGAACTCTAGCTGAAGCATTTCTGTTAATTAGGGTATTCGTATTATCTTTATGGGTCTCTGATGTCCCTAATAAGGCTCACCCTGCAACTTTTCTTTCCACAGAGAGAATCGGTGAGTCTCTATCCAACCATCTGTTTTCATAAAATACGTAAGAAAGGACTCTCTTGGAGACAGCGACTCTTCTGTCTAATAGATTTGAAATTTGCCCATGGGTTCAGAATATTTCAGTGGAAATCATAAAAACAAAAGCATATGCACAAGGGGACAGCAGGATCCTGTAAGCTTCATGTTCTTTGGAAACAAGGTTAAAATGAAGTTGTCATATTTATGCAGTGTAAATATTGCACAACTTGAGGACACCAAATGTTTTTGATCATTGCCTCAGTCATTTCTTTTTGTAGAATATTTAATTAAACACATCTGGCTTTCTCAAATGATCTGTAAGTCCATTTTTATAGGTTCGGGGTGGAAACACATCTTGAAGAATTGCTTTTGTGTAAGAAATAACATGAAAAATTTTTTTGCTGCTTGCCATCCATAAAAAGTGTGATTTTTGTCAATTTGGAGGAAAGCTATTGTTCTTTGGTATCAGTGTTCTAATGAGTGCAAAGATATTGGCATGTGGAATGTACTTTTATTGCTCATTAGTTGCTGTCCTGTTTATTACTCTGTTTGGTTTTGTTTTTAATCTTAGTCATTGTATCAAGAAGCCAAGTGATGCTGAGGACTAATTGCATCCCAAGAATGGCAAATAGCACAAAGCTGACAGCTTGCAAACAAGTCAAAGACTGAAATATGTTCACATAAACTATTTTATTTTTTTTAATGCTTGTGAGCAGAAATACTGGAAGTTTCCCATTACTGCTTTTCATCCTCAGACTATGGAGTCCTGTCAGCATGGTTTCAGACGTGTGGCACAGAGTCTTACATGGCCCTGATTCATTTATGTTCTCCTCTTTGGATCTGACAAAAATACTGATCTTGAAAAGGTCAGGTTTGAGATCTTTTTCAAGACCTTTGCCATGTTAACCACAGCCCCAACAGGCTCTTATCCTGGTCAACGATTATGGCTTTCCACTGACTCCATTAAAATCTTTCCATTCCCCAAAGAGCATGTTAATATTCAAGGCTTTCTTGCATGGAGGTACCAAAGTGCCCTGGGCAGCTTTAGAGGAGACCAGTGATGACAAACTGAGAAGTGTAAAAACAGGGGGGTGAAAACTCTGGAATTTGGTGGCAGTGTATAGGAAGGGAGGAAACTAGTGGTGATTTCCCATCAGATGTACTAACCTTGCTCTACGCATCTCTGGTAGGAGCATTTGAACCCATACACTAATTTCCTTTGAATTTGGTGGAAGGTGGAAGTTCGTATGGTTATGTTCATATTTGGAAAGAGGTGGCTTTGGCAAGAGGAAGAAGTTTCTGTTAATGTTCCTGTTCAGGGAAAGGCTGTGATGTAAACTCAAACTCATTCCTTGCTACATATCGGAAAAGGAGCTCATTCTCCAAACACAGATCCATAGGAAAACACACGTTGCTGATTCCACTGATCAGGAAAAGCTTGTATTTTAATGCTATTTTCTACTGAACTTAAGTGTTCAGAATTCTGCAGGCTGTCTGCTTCCATTAAGGAAGTTTGCCAAAATTTGGCTGAAACGAAGGGGGTACTTGATTGAATCTCACCAAGGGGCCAGCAGAAGGGAGGTTGGGTACCAGTCCAGTATGGCACAGGCACCAGTCTAGTATTAACAAACTACAAACACAATTGTGTTGAAAATCTCCTCCTGCTGGGTGAGAAAGGGAAATGAATACAGGAAAATAAAACTTGAGTCTTAAAAGGGAAGGGGCTTTGTTAATTGCCATCTACTTACAGGCTTGGATCACTGTAACTGTGGGAAAATGTGATGAGACAGTGTACCCAAGCACATTTGCTTTTTTTTTTTGGTTAATTCTGCACTGTTGTGCATAAGCAGGCAATGATGGATTGTCCCGGAGTTCTGTGCATAGTATCGAAGAGAGCTGGATTTAATTGTCCTGCGTTTATTGTACAAAAGGAATGAATTATGAGCCACTTTACAGCATCTCCAGTGAAAGTGATTATCATCACTGCTCCTCGCCAGAGATATAACTCTGTCAAGCAGGCTCCCTCCTCTCTTGGGTTCCTCGGAAAAAGCTCGTGAATTTGCCGTCTCCTGCCAGTGAAAGCTCAGGGTGAAACATAAAACCAAAAGCTGCCAATAGCTATATATTCAGATCAGATGTTGTAGGAATTTCTTATTCCTTTTTTTCTTTCTTTTTCCCCTGAGTGGAAGATCAGTCAAGATTTTTTGAGCATGCAACTGAAATAGTGTAGCAGAATGTTTTCCCAGTTGATTGCTCTTTTGATTTTATAGGTGAACTGTGTGGTTGAGAAGACTTGGCTTTAATAAGCTTTGACCAAGGCGCATGCACGCTTACAGTACAATTGGTCGTGATGCCATGGAAAGGCACCCTTCACCCCCCTCACACCCAACTGTATCTGATAGATGTTTTCACGCAGCTCCTCCCTGCACCATGCAGATAACCCCAGAAATAGGTTTAAGCTGAGGCGGATGTATAAAAGGAATGTTATGAGCTATGCCCCTGAGACTGTACAATAACTCATCTGCAGAAGAGCAGGGAGTTTCTCTCTTTTCATTTTCTATTGACTACTGCGGTGTAATAAAGGACAGTGGGATGAACTGGACTAGATGATCTCTGTGGTCCCTTCCAACTCTAAAAATTCAGTGAATTGCAGGGTACATAACATTGCCTACCAGAGTGATGTTTTTTGGGGGGATGCTCCCCAGCATTGTAGAACAGCAGCTGCAAGGGGAAACTTTGTGTTAGGGTTTGTTTAGATTTGCAGAATTATTTTCAGTACCTTCAAGAGAGCTGGGTCACGCTCAGTGTTTTGGGGAGCTATGGGTCCTGTGCCTTCTGCTAGTAGGTTTCTTGTGCTGCCTTGCAAACAAACATGAGATTCCTGTGTGGGCACAGATACTTTTATGCCTGGGATAGCTCAGATAAACAAGTGAAACAGCACATAGATAGAGATAACAATGTGTACACAACTGTGCAAACTCTTACAAGTGGGGGCTGTTCTGCACCCCTCCACATGGTTTCACGTGGATTTATCGACAGGTCTACAATTGCCTGAAAGTCTGTTCTTGAAGAAAAAGGAGAAAAAAAGTGCTGCAAAAAGTCCTCACACTCTAATGGCACTACCAGGTAGCATGTGCAATTCATTTAACTATGAGTCTACAAAAGTGTTAGCTCATAGCTGTGGTAACACTCCTGGCAGCAGTCCCCAGGCTGAAAACTGTCCTGCTAATTAATAACAGCTAAGAACAGAGGTTATGCGGAGTGTCGTAGCGACAGGTCATGAATTAGGAGAGGAGTGTTTGTGGTCACATCTTCTGTATGCAGAGAATTATTTTTGAAACAATTCCCTATGTAACTGTGCTCATGCATTTTAAAAAATCAGCTGCTTAATGCACAAAGTAGTGATGAGTCTTTCACTTCTTCCACTCCGTCATTCAACTGATTTATTCTCAGTCCTTTGACTGTAAGTCAGAGGAGTATCAGCAGCAGCAAAGAAAATTTAGAAGAGAGGAGCTGGAAATTCACCTTATGTTCTGCAGACTGAAAAAATTGTCTGAATAATGAACAGAGTTGCTGGGAAAAGTTGTGGAGTTAAACACCTGGTTGAGCCTTCCATGGGACCAGGAGTCGTGGGTGGCCACTTGTCCATTATCTGAGAGTGGGCCAGAGTCTTCTGGGAAGAGCTGGATGACAGCCTTGTGACAAAATGGTCCTTCACTCCAGAAGGTCAATTCATGATGGCTTTTTTTAGGAATGTAAGAGACAGGTGAGGGAAGAACACCCAACACAGTAGGATCAGTATCTTACGCAGTGAGATTTTTCACTCTTTCCTTTGCAAATAGCTGTTTGCCTGGTGGTTGCTAGATCCATTTGGAATGTGTAAAGCAGAAGTTTAAGTCCATTCCTGATTGTTGAGTTAACACAAGGAATTGAATGCTTGATTTCCTTTTGGAGTAATTACTGCAGGAGGAGTTTAATGATGGATGGAGCATCCCCCAGAAGAGCTATTCCAGAAGCGTTATCGCATAACAGCTTATTGCCTGTTACCTATCATGGCCAATTTAATTGGATGGCATTACTCTTAGGATTCACATCCAAGGGCTAGATTCTAAAGTACCCAAAATCTTAAGACAGCTTGGCTCTTCAGTCAAACAGCAGCTAAGTGCTCGGTAACCAAAGCCTCTGCTGCTGAGGACTGGATTTTCAAAAGGGGTGAGCCCTTAGCAGTTTTGAAAACTTGGCTGAATTTCAGTGCAAGGCTGGCTTTAGAAACCTTTTATATCTTCATTGAGCACAAAGGGACAGACTGTCTTGTAAGTTTGTGCCTTCGTTAGGGGGAACCAAATCCTGTTGATTTCAGTGTGTGTTCTGGCTGGGTCAGACCTCTCCAGCGTGTGACCTGCTACCACCATTCTTAAAGCACTGCCATGGCAACAAGGGCAGCAACCCCAAAGGCAGAGGAATGGGAAATGGCGTGAGGTGAAGAAGGGACATCCTCTTCTCATTGACAGAGATTTGCCCATAATAGAAAAAGAGAGGAAAAAAAAGCCTGATAAGTCAAGTGGCTTGATTTGTAAGTGAACTTACTCTAAAGTAAACACAATGCCGTATGTGTCTCATTTGCCAGTGAGATCATCTGTTTCTTTGTTAGGGAAGAAAATGTGTTTCCCTTCCAAGTCCAGGGCCACTCAGGCAATTTACATGAACAAATAAAGATGAGGTTTAGCAGCACTAAATAAATAAAATGGAACTTTTAAGTGGCCACCAAAGAACAGAGCTGCTCGAATGGAATGGTACTGGGATGTGAGCCAGGTGGCTGCTGTTTGCCATGCCTGCTTACGATTCCCCGTCCAAGCACTGCTCGGATGCTTCTTGCTGAGGTCAGGTTTACTGCTGTAGCAAAACATACACTGGGAGATAAACAAGCTATGCTACAGCTGAACAGCAGGGCAGAGGACATAAAGTAAATCTGTGCCGTAGCCATGCTCTTTGCAGAGAGTATTTGGGCACTTGCCAGAGCAGCGTGGATCAAGGCTGACTAGGGCAATGAATATTCAGCTCATGGTAAAAGAGACAGCTTGTTTCTGATGTCTTTTTACCAGCTGCATCCTGTAGTTGTTCAAATGTATTACATGGAGTCATTCCTAATTTTCTCCTCTTGGAGATCAGGATCTGGCCACCCTTTATTTCAGTGCTTCTAGGCATGGAGCAGGTGCATAAAATATCTCTCACATGAGGAAAAATCAAAACTCTCCACCCCGGAGCTGCATTTCATTGTAGATTCAGCTGACACGTAAACACTCTAAGTGCTGTTGGTTCATTACTTTTTCCTCGTTGCATTAACAACTGGGGTGAGTAAATATCAGCTGGATATTTCAAACTGAGACTGCATATCTTCCAGTCTGGCACAGAACTGGCCACCGTGACATCCCAGGTGTCTCTAATGCAGCTCAGTTTTGGGAGTGAGACTGGTGCACTTGAACAAATCTCAACTGTATGTAAAACTGTTACCAGTCAAAATGCCTCGTACCACTCAGGAACAAATCACTCCCATGCTCTGCTCATTGTGTAGCTCCATCTAATTCCATGGTCTGGGTCTGAGATGGAGTTATGTCCAGGACATTAGTCTGAGCAAATGGAGACATGTCTCTTTGTTCTGCAGTCAAGACTTTTGGCAATAGCTAAATGTTAGTTCCACCCATAGTGTGGGAGGCCTGAGAGTATGGGATGGCTTCTGAATGGATCCTTATTTCCACTGAGTGGGGAGATGAGTCACTTTGGTATGACCAAGTAGCTGAGATCATGCAGAAGAGGTTCTCTGGTTTGCTCTGGAGCAGAGGTGCTGTGAGGTTTAGTATCTGTTCAGCAAACATGAACGTAGCTGAGTAGAAGAAACTCCACAATGGAGAGTTGGCCCCCACACCCCATCCACGAGATGGATATGAGATGTTTGTCTCCTGCTCCTGTCAGGATCTCATGTCCGCAACTAAGCAAACTGTTTCTGCAATGAATTTAACTCAAATGAGTTAGTTACCTAAAATGCAGGTATTTCATCAACAGCCAGCAGAAATGGGCACCTCCGAAGTTACTTCACCCATCCTAGTACAGTTGTTAAAGATCCCAAAACTGATTTTCTGTTTGCATTTCACTGCTTCCTTTGACAGTAGAGGAAGCCAATATGACTATCTTAAATTAGACATCTATTGTGTAGATGGCTAATGCTGTGTGGGGTTAATCTCTCCAAAAGCACTCTCTAATCTGAGTTTCTTCTGTACTCATAGTTGTCCCTGACTTTCCAGTCTAAAAGTCAGCGTGTGTGATCTGAAGTTAGATTAAAGGCAAATAGCCAAATGCCAAATTCTTCTGTCAGTCGTATAGCTGCAGTGTCGCTCAAAATGTCTCAGGACTACTTACGATAGTCTCGCCATGACGGAACTGCCATGCAGGCAAGCTGCACTGGGGCTTCCTTGAGTTCCTTTATGTCCTTATTTATTTGCTCAAGGTTCAGGAGGAAGTCTGGTTTGACAGCCCTATCAAACCTCTATTCAGTTACATACAGAATGTTTAAATAACTAATTTTAGATCCCATCATTCTCCTCCCTTTCCCTGTCTTGCCTTCCCTGCCCTATCTCTTTTGTGCCTTTATGCCCCTCAAAAGATGAATTCAAAAGAAAACAAACACCTATAACATATGTATAACATTTGACTGTATACATAAGCTGGAATGAACCTAAACAGCACCGAAGTGCTTATTGATAAGTGCTATTAAACCAATCAAATCTTTCAAAAGTTGAGTTACTATAATATAAGCGTAACTGATGTGGAAGCTGAGGGCTGTAACCTATGCACAGAGCAAGAATTGGATGAGAATATCGATGGGAAAGTCAGTGTGATGCTAGAAATGCCAGTGCTCTGCACCTGGATACATTTGGCCTTTGGATTTTACATCAAGCATCCTCAAGTATTGCCATGAATGTGTATTTGAATTATAGTTACCCTTATCTGAAGTTGATCAGATGGGATGTAGTTGTTCCCTGCTGTTATTAGAAGTATTCTTTATATTAGATGCTAAGGCTTGGATGTTCATGGTAGCTGACTCCAGGTACTTGAGTGAGTTAATTATATTAGTTATTCAGACATTATAGGATTTGTCATATATGTCTCAGGAGTAGGAACTATACCTCTCCAGAAAAAGCTACACTTCTCAAGAGCTTGATCTCACTCAAACCATCTATTTCTGCATTGACTATAATGGAGCCTAAGTAAAGCGCTGTGGTTAAATACCTAAAGATAGGCAAAATCTGGACTGGGAATTGGTACATCCCAAAGACCTTATGAGGGGAACAAACCAGCATAATTCTTCCTAGTTGACACATAAGAGACTGAACTAATATGCCCAAAGCAAAACAGAAAGTCTGTGGCAGATTTAGGAACTGATCGTGGGTGTTCTGAAGTCCTGTTATGGCCTTAACCATTTGCATGCCATTGCTGCTGCACACTGCTGGTGTCTTACACCCCTCCAAACAAAATATATATTTTTAAGATATCTGTATATTTATATATATAAAAAATGATTTAAGATTAGACCTGCATTTCCTGATGCCACAGTTACCAGGTGTTACTGAAATACACAATTTTTCACAAAAAGACAGTTGGGTTTAGCCTAGCTTTGGCTGATACTGGATTGGAAATAAATCCACTGAAAATTACTGAATCCAAAACCTCCCCTGGCTCAGGAAGCCCCTGAGCTGCAAAAGGCTGGAAGGTGGCAGAGGTTATCAGGGGAAAGGATCCCTACGGAGCTGCCCTGGTGTTTGTGCTCCTCACTAGACAGCCATGTTGGCCATTGGCAGTGGTGGGATGGTTATATGGGCCTTCAGTGTCATCCAGTACCTCTACTCTTAGGTTATTATGGGAGAAGATAGTTATTGTCTGGTGGGCTCATCCTAAACCTGATGGATCCTTCCCGTGTCCCAGAAATCACAGCACAATTTACCCCAGAAAGAGCGAGAAGAGCCTGGGTGGGCTCTTGCAGCCTGTCAAGGAGCATGAATTCAAACTTTTGTTCAACTTTCCAATGACTGCAGTGCCATGAATGCAGCCAAGGATCCAACGTTGACAATCTCATGGGATATTGTGATGCTGCTAAATTTGAAAGAATAAGACTATTTTTAGCATAAACAGTTAACAGCATCCCACAAATCATGTTGAGAGGCATGGTTCTGATTATAGATCTGTAACACGTTTGCCATGATAAAAAACAGAGCTGCATCAGGTGATCTTGTTAAGGCAATATTTGTACACTCGGGTAATAGATGCAGCTGTGGCTAAAAAAGTTGAAAAAAAAAAAAAATTCTGCAGTTCTATTTTACTAGCAATTATTCATTTATAAACTGTAACAGAGGAGTAGCTAGAATCAGAGGCAAGATCTGCTAGTCTGGAGGTCGAGAAGGTCTATAAAATAAGAAACCTGTTCCACTCCCAGGACAGATGTCCTTTCCCCTTTGCTGACTCTCCTCAACACCTGCAGCACTTTAGACATATGCTTACCTTCAACTTGACTTCATTTTGACATAAACATTGCTTAAAGTTTAACATGTGCTCACAAGCTTTGCTGGATAAAGATGGACTTAGGTGCATGCCTAAAATTTTCCTTAAATCACCCTTCTAAAGAATCTCTTTTAAGAGTGGTGAGAGAGAACTTCTACTGTCAGACTCACTGGTTTTGATTTTATAAGGGGCTGAGTGTGCTAGGAGATGCTGAAAACATAGACCATTCTCAGACTGGTCACCCTGGTGAATATTTCCCATTTATGATATGCATTACTGCCAAGGACCAGGTTCTTAGCCAGTACACATATAGCTGGCTACAGTGGGCAGCTTGATGTGGGGTGATCCAGTATTGGCCCCAGGTCACTGGGCAATGGGGATGCTCAGAGGGTTCACCACAACCGTGGATAATGGGACTTCTTACGGCCTTGGTTTCTGGTTCAATTAGTTCTGGTTCCCTTTGGCTCCAGTCAGCTGTTTGTGCAACTTTAGTGTGTGCCTCAGCTAACTAAGAAGACTATGGGCCCTAAGGTATTTTGAGCTTGGGAAACATGGGGGGAAAATCCATGAAGAAACATACTCATTACTTACTTCACCTGTCCAGTCCCCAGTAGGTCTGAGGATTTACAAGGAGCTCTCCCAAGATTAGACATCCTGCTTTTTATGGGGCTGAGTTCAGCGGTTTTTGAGATCAAACAGGGAGCACTAAGACTGAATTTGTTTCAGATACTAAATTTAAAGTCTGATGGGGAACTTGGGGATTATTAAAACTCCTCAGCAGAAAAAAAAATAATTATTTTTTTGCAAACTAAAAACAAGACCTGGTGCATAAAATTCCAGGTAATCATTTTCTCTTGGAAAATGTCATTTGCTTAAAATTAAAATTATTCATAGGTTTAACCTGGCAAAATTACACTTTATGAAGGAAGTTCACTTGGAGGTTTTACAAATCTTTACTGGGATACCAACATAAGCAGTTCTAGTTTGTAATTGTAGAATGATCTTTTGTCTTGAACTTTGATTTTACAACATCATATGTTAAAAAATTAGTTCACAAGTGTACATCAAAAGCTCTTGATATCCTTTTGGGCCTATAAGATGCCTTTGGCATCTAGACATCAGTCTGATTTCATGGTTCTCCATTATCAGCCCCATGTCACTGCTCCCAGTGACATGTCAGCTGCTCCCCCCTGTGATAGAACCAAGAGACGCTTGTGCCTTGGAGGGGCAAAATTGCACATTCTCACCATCTTTGAAATGCAACTTGTTCTTCCAGGCAGGACCTGCCTTGGGTCCACTGGGCATCGTCCTTGGAGTTCACTTGAGTTTTTCCAAAAAATGTAACTACAACACTGTCTAGATCATGTTTGAAGAGGCACTTTCTGCCTCTCCTTACTTTTGAAAGAGTTATCTGTGTCCCACTTGCATGAGCTCTGGCAGGGTGATGATCTGTGACTTAGTTTTGCTTTCATAAGCCTAGACAATCCTAAGCTCAGACCCACAAACCTGAGCACCACCAAGCTGAGAGAAGCTTGAAACTTAAATGCAGAACCAGCTGCTGTTTTCACAGGTCATTCCTGAGGGATGCAGCGAGTGCTCCAGTTCGTAACTGCATTGTACAGTATCTCATTGCCCGGTGAGAAGGGAAGTGGCTGAAACTGAGGTCCAGGTGTGAGTCTGGGGCCATTTACAGTTACTCATTTAGGTGCAAGTTGTGCTGCAGCCTCTGATTTCTCTGCTTGCTTTCATCTCTGCTCCCCTTGTTGGCTTAGATACACTGGGAGAATTTAAAACCTCTTAAGGATGAAACCTGGTAGCTCTACATCCACCAGCCTTTGAGCCAGAGGTAGTGGTGGTCCTCCAGAGGCAGCCTGCCCAACCTCAGAGGCCAGTGGCGGGACTTTGAGTGAAAGGAGGTGGACGGGACTGGATGAACCATCAGCAAGGTGGCCTGGGAGAAATAAAGGCTCCATGGAGTTGTGGTGTTTCATTCGGACTGCATTGGCCTCCCACCATGGGGCGGTGGCATGATGTCAAGGGGACACAGTGCGGGGTCCAATGGCTCGCATCTGCTGAGACAGCATGAGAATCCACAGTGGAGCCAGCCTCTCCCCCTTCCCATTTCTTCTTCCAAAAAATGGCTAATGTAAATAAATTGTCTGTTCACATGTGTTTTGGCATCTGAATGGAAACACTTATCTGTACCACCCCCTGCTCCCTCCCTCCCTCGCTGCTTTTGCTAAATGAGCCTTTCTTGCTCAGCCTCAGCTCAACCCGGAGTTATTCTGTTGGTATTTCCCTCTTGGACTGATAATCAGCCAAAGGAGCTGGCTGTAAAGCTGGTGACATATACCAGTCCTAATAACGTCCGAGAGCTGAAAGGTCCCCAAGCCCTGGTTTGTTCAGCAGATGAACATTGGGCAGGGACCCAGGGACTGCCCGAAACCTGGGTGTCAGGCTCTGTACATACAGATCTGCTTGCCTGGGTATCTGCAGGACCTCAGACTTGTTAAAATCTCCTCCCTTGGTGCTAGCAAAAGTTTGGCAGTATCCACTGTGTTCCCTGGAATGCCAGTCTTGCATGGAAACTTTTGATGTAGCTATACCTTAACATTGCTGATAGTAAGTTACCGAAGGGGAAAATAACATATATTTAATAATAAAATTTCATTAAATGATAATACAAATAGGTTATTGCAGGGAAAAATACTCATACAAATTCATTTTGACCGGGGCACTCTAACTTCAGGTTGTTTTGCAGAGACCAGGAGAAGAGAGGTGGTAGGTCACATGTTACAAAATACTTCAGATGCTTCCAGTTGGAAAAATAAATATTCAGGCGCCTACAATACCCCTTGTTAAAGAAGGAGATGGAAACGTATTGTCATCCTCCTCACGATGTGCATTTCCTGTGCTGCAGGATAATCAGCCTCCGAGACATCCTTAATCTCGTTGGATTATTTGGGGCTGCACCTGCCTGAACTTTCTCTCTCCTGATTAACATTTGATTAAATCCACTTTTAAAATGCCAGCATGACTGCAGCACTAGAGGGGGGAGGGGGAGTACTTGCAAAGAGTGTTTTGCTCTCCATCCTGATTGCATCTGAATTAATTATGCAAAGTGCAGTGACAGGAACAATATTGATGTAACAGAAGTTTATTAGGTTGATGTGGTCATTCAGACAAGAGGGCTGTAAGCAGCTTCGTATGCTTCAGCTGTGACCTCCCATGAGGAGAAAATGTCATCTCATTATTATTCAGATTGCCCTGATTTGGGGTAATTTCTTTCTGGGAGTGAGGTAGTTTTGGAATCTCATTAGCATACCAACATTTGCATGTGTTAATAGAGTTCTTGCTTGTTTTTAATCTTCCGTTCTCTCCTTACCATGGCAAATGGGAGTTGGGTGAAAATCAGGGAGTTGGGTTAGGGGCCTGAAAACTTTCTAGATGGTATTTTGGACCTGCTGTGCCATCTTCTGTTTGTGGACTTCTAACCTGACACACACTGTTGCGGGAAGGTATTCTCTTTCCCCATGGACCGGGGAACAGGGCTCCTTTGAGGACACGAGGGTGTCACCATCTGTCTCAGCCCTGTTGCATGTGCCAGAGGGGAAGGAGTCTCGATTTCATCATAAGGACACATAGTGTTTATCTGATATTGTTTTTTACCTGCATTGTATATTTAATTGCCAGTACCTCGAGTTTTGTCCAAGTTTCATAGAATCATAGACTAGTTTGGGTTGGAAAGGACCTTTAAAGGTCATCTAGTCCACTCTCCCCTGCTATGAGCAGGGACACCTCTAACTAAATCAGGTTGTTCAGAGCCCTGTATGAGCAGGGACATCTCTAACTAAATCAGGTTGTTCAGAGCCCTGTCCAACCTGACCTGGAATGTTTCCAGGAGTGGAAACTACCAACTGTCTGGGCAACCTGAACCAGTGTTTCGCCACCCTCACTGTAAACAATTTCTTCCTTATATCTAGTCTAAATCTTCCCTTTTTTAGTTTAAATCCGTTACCCCTTGTCCTTTTGTAACAGTCCCTGCTAAAATGTTTGTCCCCATCTTTATTTTAAGTACTGAAAGGCCATGATAAGGTCTCCCTGGAGCCTTCTCTACTCCAGGCTGAACAACACCAGCTCTCTCAGCCTGTCCTCATAGGAGATTTTGTCCTGCTGTGTGAGCCCAGGAGTAAATCCTGCCAGGAACAAACGTCTTAAGAATATAATCCATGTTCAAGTACGGTTATCTCTGGCAGCAGAGTTAATGGGCTCCCTTTTCAGCAGGCTGTGGTGTGGTGGTGGGGCTAGCCATGACCCCTGCTACACACAGAGATCCTGGGGCCAAAGGGGGACTTCTCGGGTAGTGTTTGGCAGCCCCTCATAGAAGCAACGGGAAGCCATGTGGTTGTCCACAGCAGTGTATTCTGGGTTTGGCAGGTTCACTAAATCCTAGGAATGCCCACCTCCACAGGGGCTGCTGGATCAGGCAGTGGATTGCATCCTCACCAGCAGTTATATTTTGCATTGTATGACTTAACCGTAAAACCCCAGCCTTGTGTTGTTGCCCTTGTACTAACAGTCATTAGCCCAAGTCCAGTTAGTCCACCTCGGTGGTCTTTAATAGAGGATGCCATGAGTGACTTCAGCTTCTCTGGCTCTAATATGCAATGGATAACTGCTTGGAAATCTTGTAAGAGCTTTAGAGCAGTTTTTCTTAGGCCTAATGCACATCTGTGTGCTGTGATTATTTATTTTCTTTTCACTAACAGGTGTTTGTGCATGATTTTGCTTAAAAAAGTTACTTACCTGCCAGACAGCCTGTTACGGGGATGCGAGACACTGAACAGATACTTTATCGTGCTCTGGGATACCTCTTTCTGTTCTTCCAGATCCTGTGGCTCATTGCTATAAACAAAGCTTTCTCTGGAAACTACACAGAAGCTTTCCTCTCCTATCAGTTGATCTTCTGAATCTATAACAAGTCAGGAATGGAAAAGAGAAAGTTGCGCTTTTTGTTTAAAAAAAAGTATTTTTTTTCTATATGAGTAGCAAAAAACTGTTCTCTCAACTATTTTAGATCTATTTTTTTTTCCCCACTTCCCTTTCTAAAAAGGAAAAGTCCTATAACTCACTAAAACAGAAACTTGGGCGAAGATTTTTGGGAAAGCTTTCATGGGGGGAAAGGGAATATCTTTAAAATCTTTTCCTGAGAAATGGTCTACTCTGTAACACCTGTGCCTGCAACTAAATATGAATGATGTTTGTTTGTTTGTTTAAAGAATTCTTGGAAAATTTCATTTTCAGGGCAGCTACAAATTAAAGGTTGTTCTTGGTTTCTTTTTGGTTTTTTTTTTTTTTTGGTTTTTTTTTGGTTTTTTTTTGGTTTTTTTTTGGTTTTTTTTTGGTTTTTTTTTGGTTTTTTTTTGGTTTTTTTTTGGTTTTTTTTTGGTTTTTTTTTGGTTTTTTTTTGGTTTTTTTTTGGTTTTTTTTTGGTTTTTTTTTGGTTTTTTTTTGGTTTTTTTTTGGTTTTTTTTTGGTTTTTTTTTGGTTTTTTTTTGGTTTTTTTTTGGTTTTTTTTTGGTTTTGCATAGCTTTGCTGTACACTCACTTTCCTTTCTGCAGTTTCTCTCTTATTGCTGGACCACTCCAGATATGTTCCTCCCATCATCTGCTCTTGACTCAGACAAAAAGGTCCTGCAGTAGGAACCTGGACCTGCTTTTGTAGAGTGATGGCCCACTTTGCTCCTGCAGATTTCCACAGTGATTCTACATTTGTTTCACCTTTTTCCCATGAACCCAGTGAACTCTCTCGACTTCTTTTATAATTTTGAAAGGGATTTTGACTAGCTTGTTCTGTTGTGTTTTTTTCTTAAAAAAGGGTTTTCTTGCCTGATTGCTGGAGGCTGAATAGGTGAACAAAAACATCTGGGCTAAAAAAAAAAAAGGAGAAAATAAGCTAATAATAATCCAGATAGGCTTGTTTGCTGAGCTTTGAGTCTCTGGCAAATAGGTGGCTGTAGCTGTATTAAATTGCCCTTTACGTGTATCTAGTCTTCATTTGTAACCCAGCCTTGTAATTTGTTCCATACTGATTCTGCACCCAATCCCCCTCCCACAGTTCCCATTTTGAAACATAGGCACTTACTGATATTTTTTTTCCCATTATGTTATGGCTGATAATAAATTTGATCCCCATTTTATCTCACAAAGGGACAATTTGTAGATGGTCCTTACTTTTGCTATATTGTCTACAGGTATTTTCCTCCTGAGTAATCAAGCAGTGTGTTTTCACAGTGGGTAGGTTGTTCAGGGGATATTTCTTTCCCACCAGTGATATGAATTATTGAAAAGAGAAACAGTATAAAGAAAATAAAGCAGGTGACATGTCAAAGCATAATTACTGCAACTGATGCATTTGTACTATGAAGGCAACATTAATGTAAAAAGATCTCTTGGAGCTCCTCTGGAGGTTACTCCTCTGCTGACTATCAGGGTAGCAGTTTTCAGATTCACTCAGACACTTTCTTTGCATTTATAAGATATCTCCACCATATGAAATGGTAGAAAAGCATGTCTTGGCAAATGAAGAAGTTGCTAAGTTCTCTCTTGCTTGGTTTTCCAGCTTCGGTTGTTGGGTAGTTCCATCCATGTCTGAATTAAGAGGGAGTAAATGCTGCCCATCTTCATTGACTCTATACTGTCCTCAGCCTTGAGATAGCCACTGTACTTTCCTCCAGCCACAAAGCCAAAGAGGCTTCATGACCTAGATGACTGTCAGTAGAACATGAAGGGAAACCACTTCATTGGGAAGCACAGCCTCATTTTGTTTATGCTTGTTCTTCACTGCTGGTTTTTGGACCTGTCTAGCAGGGCTGCCCATGGTTGAACTCTTCTTTGTTGACTGGGAAGCCTGAGGAGCCTCACTTTGAAGCATCTAAGAAACATCTAACCTGGTGCAAATATTCAGTGTAAATAACCTTAATAAGGCACCACAGTTCCTGTGTGTCTGCTGCTGGGATCCCCTGTCTCCAAAGGGAATGCTCTTCCATGGAGTGTTGGTTGGGGTTACAGGAGATGTGGGGAAGGTTCCTGTGCTGGCCACAGGCTTTAGGCAAACCCATTGTTTGCTTCTCTTATCAGAAGGACTGAAATATTTCTTTTCTGCCTTGGCTTCAGGATATGAACACGCATTCCGAGTGTAATCCAAAGTCATAGGTTGAGGTTCAAGGAGTTACCATGGTGTAGCAGCGTAATATTTAAAAGGCTGCAATGTCCTTATTTTATACATATAAGTTCCTAGTAAATGAGATGTGCTGAACATTTTTAAGCAGCTTTATTAAAGGACTTAAAAACTGCAGGTGTCCATTAACTTTGATGGAGGAGTCTGTGTGTCTGTGCCACCAGAGGAAAATTCCCCCCATGCTTTTCTAAACTCTTTCCAAGACAGTGGTTGCAAATCAGTGGAAATGAATGCTGTTATCAGCACACATGCGGGATATTGAAAAGCAAGATTTTTCTTCCAGGGAAAAAAATGTGTTTGTACTCTAAGTTGAATCAAAAAAGCAACGTTTGAAAGGTTTTGGAAGAGAAATTCCAGCCTGCACCAAAATGAACCTCATGGAAGCCCTACTGTGATTCCCTCTTGAGGTTGGCCAAGCACTGAAGATAGCAGATTAGCCATCATGCAAGGTATGATCTGTGGAATCATTTCAACATTGATTTATATATTTCAAAATAACATGACAGTCAAAAGTGAATGCTATTCAAATAGTAAATGAATGCTATTAGAAAGAAACTATGAAAATTCTAACAATGATGTTACAATGTCCAAATGATTGAAACCAAATTTTTCCTTTCAATAACTTTGTCAAAAATGAAATCTTCTGCAAAATCTTTTGAAACTGAGACAGCATTTCCCAGGAAGCATAGCTTCAAAAAGTTATTTAATTAGACAGATTTAATGCACATCATGAAAATTAATAGTTGTTAGGTTTGTGAGAGAAAAGCAATGTGGAATTTAATAGCAGAATGTTCTAATGAAGTGCATCTTTTAATCAATAAATTACTATGATTCTGGTTCACCATCTTTCTCCACCTCCTCTACAGCTGAATACCAGCTGGGTTGGAAATGTTCTCCTTGATATAACTGGATACAGACAGCTAATTTGGTAGTGTTTTAACCTACTTTGTACTTCTCTTTATCTTTACTCTCATTTTCGCATGGCCTCCTGCTACAAACCATCCCCTAAATGGTAGGACAAAGAGAGATCTGACGAACACACTTTTTGTGGGTTTACGAGGTTGAGTAGCTAAAGGATTGTTTTCATTACTAGCATCCTGCTGTAGTAAAAGATCAAATTTAATACATATGACAATTGTTATATTACTTAATCCACTGTTTGCCTTCTAATTTAGTTTGAGTTTGCCTTGTTATTGGGTATGTTAGAGGAAGGTTACAATTTAGCTATTTGGCACACTCTTATCATCGCATGTATTTTAATATCACATGCTGATGGAGCCTCCAGCTGTAAGACGTCATGGAACAGCGATCTCATCAGCTTGTCCAAGCTGACTTGGGAGGAGGATGCATCTGGTGTCAATTCTGTCAGATCTCTCCATCACAGTTTGGTGGATTTGTTTGTTAATTCGAATACAGGTGTACAAGATGCCACGTGCTGTGCCAGAGAGATAGGTGTCTGGATGCTGGGTCATGCGCTTGGTGTGTGGAGATTACCAAGTGGATGCATGTCTTCGAGGGCCTCCAGTCGCGGGGTGGTGAGCTGCATCTGTCCTGGTTTTCTAGTTCTCCAAAAGGGTGCCTTCACACAAGGCCTGATGCAATGTTGGAGAACAGCAGAACCAAGTGCTGTTCCCCAGCGTGGACCTCCCCAGGCCCATGTCCATCTGTAATACTTGGTGCAGTATAAAGCAGGGCAAGGAGTAAGCTGACTGGTACCTTCCATGGACGACCAGGTGCAGGTGCTTGTCCGGTTTCTGTGCAGCAGCACGCTTGAACCCTTTGAGGAGGGCGCCCTGCTGGGAAGCACAGAGCTATAGCTCTTATGTGGCTTCAGAGCTTTGTGCTCCCGACATGACTTAAAGCTTAGGAAAAGCCACCAGACTGTGTGGTAAAGACCAGAAGTGCGAGCAGCATGTCTGGGGAAGTCAGTTCATGGATCTTCTGTGGTTCTAGGAGACTGAATTTTATTAAACTGCTTTTTTTTTTTTTAATTATTATTATGCTTGTTTGCCAAACCTGAGAGCAATAGAGAGATTTTCCTTTCATACTATAGGTATGAGGAAGTAGAGCCAGGCATTGCTCTGCTCATCCCAGAAGGGCAAGTGACATCTCCAGCAGCAGGATATCTAAGTGAGTTTTGCACTGCACCTTCAAGGGCAAACCATATGGAAGCCCTCCCCTGCCAAGCAAGACCCACAGAAGGGTAATTTATGTTTAAGATCCCTCTCAGGGCACTGAGCATCATCCAGTCCAGACAGAGACAAGCCTGGCTAGTGCAGGTAGGAGAAATTGCTAGGGAGTAATCTGTGGCTTTGTAGGACTTGATGAGGTTGAGGGATTTTGTAGCTTGGTATCATGAGTTGCTAGAAAGGTTTTGAATTGTGCTGACCTTCTGGTTCTCATCATTTTGGAGTCTAATAAATCCTATCTAATTGTAGGCAGGCAAATTCTGGATTCATTGAAGGAGATTGAGCTCCTGGGTCTGTTCCTGAGTGCTGTCCTGGCTGCAAACCAATGGGAGGTGGAGCAGCACTCCAACTCAGATCACACCCAAATCTCTTTACCTGTGTATGTGTGTGTGTAGGGCATGCTGGTGGTTTGGTTTTTTTTATTTAGTTAGATACAGAATGTTTAGTAAATAGCTGCTGGGATCCAGGATAATATTACGATATTTTCTTTGGGGTTTTATTTTTTGGTGTTTTTTGTGGTGGACAAAATTATTCCAGTGGCATTTTAGGAAGAAAGTCACATTGCAGAAGTGAAGATATGATAATCAGACTTTGTTTTATTTTCAGGATAAGCAGGATTCAGCCCATCAGAGGCGAGATGTTTACATGTGGCCATTCCATTTGTGTGCCACACATGTGATCAATTTAACCAGGGGAGGATTTAGTCAGGGTGGGGAGGCCGATGTTTCTTGTGACATGTGGAATGTTAAGCCACAAAAATGCAACCACAAAATCAGCAGATTAGAATTCCCATTTGTAAGGAATAAATAATCATTATGGTGAGATAGTCCACCAGGGATTAACACGGCTGCTTCCAATTCTGTTGCTCTGTTGTTCGATGTGCTGTGACTTTTTTTCCACACATATATCTCCCTCTTTTTTTTTTTCTTTTCCTTGTTGGTATTGTAGTTGTCACGGTGATTTATGGGAATGAATGCAACTTTGCGAGGTTTGTCTCTGTACATACCTCTTGTTTTTCTTCTTGCTTGTAATTATGTTATGCACCTGTTGTTCCCCAATGGGGCCCACGTGCTCGGAGAACCGATGCTCACGTTGCAGTTGGTTTGCTCAGTTTTACAACATTTGTTAGTCGCATCTGATAGATCTGTTCTGGCTTTGTGCCGAAGAGCTGCCTGGCAGCATAAATCATTCCTGGAGTGAAGAGAAGAGCACGGTATCTATTTCAGGTTCCCACCCACCAGAGCCTCATAAATCTACGCAAATGTTTCAAGAAACAGGTTTGATTGTTTAGAATGAGCTAATGCTGCAAAGCCCTCCTTAGTCCTGAACTGAGGCTGGGACTCTGACTCCCCAGGCTTACAGGGTTAACTTAGATTTATAGGATATGTCTACATCGCTCTTAAAAAGCAAGCTCGAGAGCAGTGAAGAGCATGTTGGCTTCTCAGCTCCACAAGCTTCTCATCTACACTGAGGCCTCCCCGAGCATGTGTCTTGGTGCTGAGTACCTGATGTCAAGTTAACTGCTCTGTTAACCTGCCTGGCATACGCAGGCGTGTGTCTGCATCCTCTGGTAGGAAGTCTCCAAACAGGGGTGTTGAAAGCATCCCCCAGCCTTTTCTCAAACCACAATGTGTGTGTATCCTTAATTTGCCCTTTTAGTTGGAAGACTCAAGAGGAGGCATAGGCTGCTTTATCAGACAGAGGAGAGAAATGTACATATCTGAGGATGACCTCAGATGCTCTGAATTGCCTTCAGAGGAGCCTCTCTTCTCCACTGGAGGGAGAACTGGTTTTCTAACTTAGATCTGCAGTAGGTGGTGCGAATGAGGTAGGTGGTGCTACTCTTGGCAAGCTCCTGGGCTGTACAGGGCATTTTCATCTGGGGTGAGATATCACCTGTGACCGTCTGTAGCTCACAGCCCTTCCATGGCTTTCTGTTCCAAATTAATAGCCTAACTCCATGCTCATGGAGTTCTCCTTTACCCCAGATAGTTCCTATCTAGTTTGCCCTGAGGTAGTCACTCTGGTTTTTGTGGACTTCTGTGCTAAGGGAATTCATGGAATGTGACAGAATTCTTGGAACGTGACAAAATTCTTTGGCTTTCAGAAATTTTCTGATCGTCCCTTGATCAAAAATTTACTGGAGGGCAGAGTGTCTCCATGCTCAACATCTTACCAATGGGCAAATTTTCTCTTAAAATATGATTGCTACAAATGTTCCCAAGTAAGGAAGTCACTCTTTTGTGTGGAGGAATGCGTCAGTAGTCTCATAATTGTGTTAGAGCTATTTTTATAAACTTTACAGGGGACTAGCGCAGGAAGCAGCAAAAATGTGTCCAGAGTCTTTAGGTTAAGTAAATCAGTATTTGGCAAAGTCTCTGAGCATGATTTCAAATGTAATCGCTAAGCTGCAAGTCGTCTTACTGCAAAGAGAGCAATTACTGAAGGTCTGTTTGCAGCTGTAGTGATTTCTCTGATGGTGAAGAAGAGGTTGTCTCATTTGTGGCAGAGAGAACAGATCAGTCCTGTCTTCTCTATGTGCCTGTTTGGATGAAAACTGTCAATATTTAATGTTCCTGAGATTTCTGCTCTGCTTTTAAACTTTGCTGAAGTGACCAAATCACTTGAAGGGCCCTAAACAAAGCCTGGAGAGAACATGATCACAGAAGCTTCATTTCCATGGGAGATCAGACTGAAAAATAGCCCCACGGAGACCAGCATTTTTACATGTCTCTGTTGTGATATTAGCTTCTCAGAGTATTGGTCTATTTAGAAAGGACCATCAGAAGTTTCATGCACTATTTGTCTTTCAGAAAAAAGCACAGTAACCAGTAATAATTCTCAAAGCACTCCTTGGAGTTCAGGACTAAAAAGGATTTAAAAAAACCAAAACACCAAACTTGGTACTTGCCAATTTTTTGTGCAGATTTTCAACATAATGGATGAGGATTAGGCTCAGTAAAGTGCCATGCCTAACTCTGACTGTGAGGAATCCCATTGACTTCACTGAACCAGGAGCATTGTGCTTGGCACAGTGTGGGGTGGTGGAAGTGTGGTGTGCCCAAATCCCATGGATTCATGTGATTACAAAGCATTTCTGGACGATTGGTTCCACAGGTCAGATGGGAGCTTCAGGTATTTCATGCAGGCTTGAAATGACTTCACTTGTGTGGACAGCAGTGACTTCCAAGACAAGGTGTGTGAGTGGTTACAGTATTTTGCTATAAACCTCGAGGACTGACTTGCTCTGGGCATGTACTAAAGGCCACTGCCATTTCCCCCTGCTGTAAATGTGCAGAGCCAGGTGCAGTGCCAGAGATGTGACTCCATCTTACACTCCAGATTGGTGCATTTTAGTGATGCTAAACCAAGGAGGTTTGGAGGGATCTATGGCCTTGTTAAAGGTAATTTTTCTCATGAAGTTGTGAGCCTTTAAATAATTTAGGTCCTGCACCAGAAATGCTAAGATTGAGGTATTTACATTTGATAAACTATGTCTGAAGTATGTTCATTGGGGATGGACAAGGTGCCATGGGTGATGAAGCATCCCTGGACTTTGCTGGAGAGGTGGGACTATGTAGTTAGAAACCAAGTAATTAAATCTGACCACTGCCCCCCAAAATGTATGTGACAGAAAGAGGGAACAATTGCTGGCTCTGATCCTCTGAAATTACTGGAGTCCCAAGTAGAACAGTCTTTTAAGGGAGCTTGAAGAAGCTTTACCTCTTGTGCTGTTTATGCAAACCTCAGCAAAATAGGAGGGCATGGTTGCAGACGATCACTTCTTTGGGTTAGCTGTGGCAAGGAACGAGGATGCTGATGAACCATTTTCTGTTAATTGTTCTCTTTTTAGTTAATACACAGAAAGTTTTGACATGTTCATAATAGACAGATTTACCAAGTGCCTCATTAAAGTTATGATTGAGGTGTAACCTCTGGTTCAGCAACTCCCTGAAGCAGAGAGAGTTGAAGGATACGCTGAGAAATGCTCCTCTGTGACATATATGGGTTTTCTACTATTTCTCTAAGCACAGAGATACTGTGTAGATCCTGGGCTAGAGTAGCTTTTGGAAAAATGGCTTGCTTGTTTATTCTAAAATATAAAATCCTCCGAGTGTCATTTATATCCCTAAATGTAGTAAAAGAATTGCTGGCTATCTCTGTACTGTAGCCTCTCCTGTTTACAAACAGATGTGTTACTGTCTTAACTGGGGATTTGGTATAAATTGATCAAAAAAACCTCCTTCCAAAATTAGCCTTGTAAAATTCCCATAACGATTGCATGACAGAAAACTGGCCGAGTACCTCTGCGATGCTCCCCAGCCTGTCATTTGGAGAGGCGACTAAATGAAAATGTGGCCTGGCTTGTTTAAGTGTAGAGGACTCTTTCCTCTGCGTGCAGTTGTTGCTATGTGAGAGAAGCTGTGGCTCTGTCCCTGAGGCCGTGAAGCCAATTTTTAGGCTCTCTAGTAAAATACTTCATTACTTAAATATGCATTGTCTTTGGGGAGCACCTCTCTCCTCTCCCCTCTCCCCTCCCTAACATACTTCATCATAAACTTCTGCAAAAATGTATAAATAAATAAAATAATCCAGGTTCCTTTTTCTTAAACAAAAATTTAATTAAATGGAAGTTAGATCCCTTTGGAATACAGAAAAGCAACTTTAAAGACACTCTAGACATCGGCTTTAAGGATTTCCTTCCCTCTTTTTGCCTAATAGACTCCAATCCTAGGATTGTATTTCTCTGCTTCAATGCTAGAAGACTTCTTAAAAGAAGCAATATTCAAAGGCCTAACCCAGACATTTTATGGGATGTCATACATTTTCAGCTGTTCATAACATAAAAAATAAAATAAAATACTGCAGGTTACTTTATCAAAGAGAAAGTTGATTTGTAATTCCCAAGGTAGAATTATGAAAATACCTTGAGAGCATTACAGGAACAGACATTTATGAGAAGTAATAAAATTAGCTGACTGCAGTACAAATTTGCTGAATGCTTTTGGAGGAGAAAATATGTTCCTTCCCCCACTGCCCAGAGAAAATCAGATGAAAACTGTCAGTTTGTGAGGCCTTTTCTGTGACAAATCAAAGCCATTCTTTAGCAGAGTAGTGTTTCTGCAATGTTACCTTGGGAAAATGATGTAGACCTGGTCTTCCTCTCGCTGAAACAATAGAAAAAGAGCTAACGGTATCAACAGGAGCAGTACAGAGTACTATTAGAGTTTCGTGTATGGAAGTGGGGCTGTTTCACAGCCATCTTCCATCCTCAGGCTGTTGCTTCACTGGTTGTACTGACTAGAAGATGAAGGGGAGAGGATGGGAAGACTTACAAGGGTTCAAAGACCAAACTTTGATAGGTGCTGAATGCCTTCAGGTCCCTAGAAAATCCAACGCACGGAATTAGCCTGCTGAGAGAGCAATTGTAGACTTTGTCCCATCTTTCCTTTTTGAACATACATTGCACCACCTCTGTCCCAGCCCACAAGGAGGGGACTTGCAAGAGTCTAGGGGAGTCCCCTGTGGAGTTGCATGTGTCCTGTGTGAGTCAGTGTGTGGCCCTAAGGTTAACAGATGCCAGCAAAAACTACCAGTACCAGGTGGGGCACTGTCACTCGCTACTGGTCTGCATATAACCAGTAAGATGGAGTCTGTTAAAATGTATTTTTATGGCATCTGGAGTCATTTTAAGGACATGGAGGGATCTCTCTCCACTTCTCTTTTGTTAAGCTCTTCCAATAGTTTTCACTTGCAACTGGCAAAATAAATATATAAAGTACCTTTTTTCTCCTTTGAATATCTCTCACGTAGCTTCTAACTGACCGGGCTGTACCTTTCTCTGCTAAACTGATGAATCTTTCCACATTTACAAGTTTTCCTAGCAAAGATGTGTATAACTGCAGTCAGTACATCTCCGTCTCATGCTAAATTGACCAAGCTACTTAAATCTCCTACTGTGAGGCCTGTTTCCTGGTCCTTGAATTATTCTGTTGATCTTTTTTGTATTTGTGGTTTCTTAAGAAAACAAGGCTTATGTGGGTATACTGAAAGTGGATTTATGTGTCCGCCTGCTCCCCTCCTTCCCTCTCCCTGTTAACCCTTGACTAATTTTACAAAGGCAGGAAGAGTCTTAAAGATCTTTAGGCTGCACATGTTACTTGAAGATTCGCGTCCAGGAGGAGGAGGGAAATCCTGTTAGTGCCCTAATGAGGGAAAAGCTGGAATGTGTATGCTCATCTGAAAATCCATACTGGAGAGACATGCCAAAACCAGTTTTCTTGAGTTACGCTACTCCTGGCCACACTTCTTTTGAAGGCCAGTCACTGGTATCTTGTATATCCAGCCTGGGAGAGTAGAGCTTCAAGAACTGGGGTCTGTGATCACCGATGAGCATCCAGGCTCATGGCCTGAGAGTTCTAGCCTGTATCCCCTGGTTGCAAAGGTTTCTCTCAGTGCTGGTTGTGTTCCTGCCTGCCTTGTTTCAAGAGGCAAATCTGTTCAGATGGCTCTATGTCTTCATAATTCACCATGCTGACAGTCTGTCTCGTGCGTGTGGATTTTATTGGCAGTGTTTTGAGAAGAACTTCCAGATCATGGATGAAAATGTTGACTCGTGTTGGGCTCGTTACCAATCCCTATAAATTTTTTGCTAGAAAAAGCTCCCATCACACATGATTCTCCATTTTTACAGCTGCTTTTTTTTGAAATCTTTCAATATAGGCAGTTTTGAGGTTTCTTCTACGAATATTACATAGTTCTAGTTCTATAAGAAGAAACCTAATCTCCTTTGGTTTACTACTGTAAGTTGATGCAGTTTTACCAACTAATGCTGAATAATCTCAGGATTTTTTTTCTTATTTTTTTGACATGACTATTTTCTGTAATGTCATATTGATCACCACAGATGATCTTGCCTTTCTTTCCTAAGGATCTTCTCTGCTCTATCCCATATCACAGTTCTTCATCAAGGATTTATTCCAAAGTAATTCAAACAAACTCAACTAAAATGACATAGAAACTAACTTAAGTTTGAATTTGTTTCTTTGTTTCTCCTGTATCCTGAGCATAGTTTGTTGACTTGCTTGAACTCTATAATGCCGTAGGTGGTATTGGGGGGGGGGATGGAAAAGAGAGAGGATTTGCAATATCAAGTACTTTAACAGCACAAGAAAACTGAAACTTAAATGCATTTCCTTTTCTCAGATCCAGGTTTAATCTTCATTTCTGAGTCTATGCCTAATTTATTGCAGAATCTCTCACTTGTTCAATTAAATTTTGAGTGTGTAGCAAAATTACTTAAGTGAGAGAACATATGCCTTCAGGATATGTACGTGTTTCCTGGGCTATGTATGATTTCCTTTTTGTCTTCCATTGATTAATCATTTTGCTTTTCCCTCTCTCTAAATCTAGTTAATGAACTAACTTTCTATAATCCCATGTGAAATTTACTGTATGTCCCATCAATAGCATTATTCATAAATCTTGTGTTCCCCCGTAGCTAATAAGAAACAACAGTCCAGATATCATCCATCATCTCCACTATGGGCTGGAGCTCTGGCTAGAGCAAGGGAAGGAGGACAAATTACTCCATCTCAGCATCTCCAAGCCAAGTTGTTTATAAATGATGCTGAGGTCGGAAACGCAGAGGAGCAAACTTCAATTTTCATCTGAAACATGTATGAAAGTAAATTATCTTTAGGTTTCATTACAGAACAGACAGCTGTTAGTAATGAACAATATGACCAACACGGTTTGCACCTTTAGGCACTGACTTTTCCTTATTTCTTCTGTTAAGTCGGAGAATTTGCATCATCAAATGCATCCTAGCCTAGCACTGTATTCCTTACTTAGACCTCCTGCTATTTTTCCTCAATTTACTGCTTGTGGAATGGGCACTGTTACGTGGGAAAACCTCTTCCCCATGTCGCCCATTCTCAAAATAGCCTTTGCAGCTTCATGGAAAAGATGCACTTGATCTCTACAACCCTGCACCACGTGTAGCATGAGTGGGAGCACAGGCCCATGTTTGTGAAGGGTTCAAACACTTGATCCATGAGCATCTTCTGACCAATGCCAAACTGAAGACCTAGAAGACGACTAATTTTGAAGTTCTCTTCATGCAGAGAAGACAGGCAGGGAACATGTTTGCTACAAAAGGGAGGATGCTGAAGAGAGGGTAACGTTTTTAGCTCAAAGCCAGTGTTGACAGAAGAAACAAAGGATGTAGATTGGCCAGGAACGAAGACAGGCTGGATGTTTTTTCAGTATTAGTTGGCTCAGGGGTAAAAACAGATGCCTTTGGGAGAAGCTCTGGGCAAAACCAGGCGGATGTCAACTTAATTGTCAAAAATATTGTATGAAGCCATGTCTTTGATGGTAGAAAGCTGGATTTGCTACTCTGGAGGACCTATTCCACCTGAAGTACAGCCCATTTTTGAAAGGGTTTCCTGCTCAGATGGAAAAATTTGTATATAATTCTTACACCTTTAGCTTAAGCTTTTCCACCTCTTCTTCAGTCTCTTCCACCTGCCTTTGATTCCTGTGTATCTCAGAAATAACAGAATAGAGAATTCAGTTGTCTCTTTCATTAGTGAAATTTCAGCAAAGAAAAATAACTGAAAAATAGCTGTTAAAAATCATAGGCAGTCTTCAAATTGCTTGATCTTTTCTATAAACTGTGTGTGTACATACGTGTTTATAAAATACATATATGTGCATGTATATGTCTATACTCGTATATATATTTTGTAAATGATACATATATTCTGCAACTGTTTTTACATGTGTATTTTCCAACATTGTTATACTCTTGACCATGTCAATTATCTCACAAAAAACCCCAAACCTCCGCAAGAGTTCTTATTTCCTGCTTATTACTCCTTTACAAATTTGCTCCTTTTCAAAAGCATTTGAAAAGCTTTGCTGCTTTCCTCTCCAATGGAAATCACTAAAAAAGCCTTTCTGCAGAACAACAAAATGTAATCCTAAAATTTTCAGAGAAGGCTTTTGAAGTGCTTGTCCAATTTTTAACATGTTGGGGTTTTTTAATCCATAGTATCTTTAAATTATTCCCATCAACTGCACATTTAAGGTGCTCATTATTTTTTTTTCTTGATGCATAGTGTCAGTATTTTAGATAACTTAGGTTTTCCCTTTATTCTAGAGAGAATTCCTTAAAGTAACGAGTTTTAATCCCAGTGCTACTCAATGAACATAATTATGCTGGAAGTAGAACTAGTTATTTTGCCTAAAAATCTTGTTTTGATGCAACGAAAACTACGTAGTAAATTGGGTCAAGAGTGGCGAAGAAATAGTGGGAATATATGCCTTCTCCAGTGCTTCCTGTATCTGAGAAAATCCAAAGATTTGTTATGATGTATTCAGAGTGAAGCACCTTGATTTACAATATTTTTCAAAAGAAAATTTAAAAAATATATTGCAAGAAGAATATAGAAGCCCAAGAACAAAATATTTCATGTAACAACTGGCTGATCCAAAATAATTTAGCAAATACATTGTAAACCATTTGTCCTGGACAAACCAAACCAGTATTTTTTTTTTCTTTTTCTTTTTCTTTTTTTTTCCCTGGTGATTGATTTACTGAAATTGTTTGTGAAAATACTTTTTGAACTGGAAAAAGAAGAATCAATATCTATACACATCTATCTAGATACCCGATGCACAGCGTATTTCCTCATAAAAGAAGCAGTTGGGATATGGCAACTGATTTTCCTTTTTTGTCATTCTTCTTTATTATTCTTGTTGCTTGACGTGAAGGCTGAGCTAGTTAATGGCTCCACTGAAGGTGGTGCCATACCATCCAGGGTACTATGTGGATCCTGTGCTAATGTGGTTTTGAAAGACTTAAGCCAGAGTGTGTCAGATTTTACAATTCATTTCAGTAAACTAATTGTTGCTCATTCTGTGGTCACAAGGAAAAGCGTTTAAGATATACATATAATCATACATATTTCTTGACCTAGAGGCTTACGGGAATGAGGCCTTAATGCTGTTTACCACCTTGGGGGACATTAAAATGATGGGACTGGAAGGGCTGTTTAGGTTATAGCAATCTAATTATACCCAGAGGAGAGAGTACCACAGCATTCAAAACCAGCTGGTAGAGGAAATCTCCTGTGGATCCAAGTTACTTTTTTTTTTTTTTTTTTTTTTTTTATTTAAAAAAAAAGACTTTTCTTTTACATAAAAAACCCAAAAAAGGGGTTTTCACAGAAATCAGCTGTCTGGCCCCTGGGGCCAAGTTACTTTTTTTTTTTTTTTCAGTTAAAGAATAAGCATCTTTCATTAACTGAGTGACTACACTGTGACAGTTTTAAAGGCAGTTTATATGAAACTCCCCGCTTTTGGTGGGTATTGGGCAAGTGTGTTCTGATGCTTCAGTATTTCAGAAGAAAACTCCTTGATTTTCTTTTTTTATTTTGTTTTCTCCGTTTCTGTGGCTGCCAGCAGCACCACAGGTACAGAATTACTCCATCTCAACAGAAGCAGAAGGGGTTTGTGTTGGATCTGCACAGTGGTGCCAATTTTAAATTGCAGATCAGGTTACGTGGTGTGTCTTAAAATACCTGTTCCCCGTTCCTCTCCACAAGCACTTCTTGTTTGTTTCTTCTCAAATTCGACTGTGGCAGCTAGGTGGAAAGTCTGAGTGAAAAGTGGGAGTTTGCCATAACTGTCTGATTGGTGTTAGATCAGATAAGAGACTCACAGGATACTGGACATTGTGCTCTAATGAAAATATTGTCATTTTCTGGGGGTAACTAAAAGAAAGGAGAAATAATGACTCGTTTCTTCTAACATGTTAAAATATTTCTGATTTACTTCTAAACCTCATAAAACTTCATTTGTAAATCTAAGAAACCAAGATTTAGCTTTGTTTTTGAATGCTTCCCAGGTTTTCCCTGGGACAACCACTGCATTTTATCGTGTCTGTTTGTACACGTGCACAGATAGAGATACAGATTAAATGTCACCAATACCTAGTTGCCCAGGTCATGGCCTGCTTAACAAAATGACTGTTCAATCTGGGAGTGCTTTCTTTAGGATAGGGTTTCTGCCTGTTTTCAAGGTAAGACAGAACAGTCAAATATTTATGAATGTTACAACATTCCAGATTTCCTTTCCAAGGCTACTTGAGGCCACTTGAAGAAGTAAATCTGTCGTGGTGATGGAGACAAGCTTCAATTGCACGCTTCCTTTCATCTCTCTCCAAACAAACGGTTCATTCACACTTCCTAGGTCAATGGTAGCAACCGTGCTTGGTTTCTCTGTGGAATGAGCACGACTGATCATGGTCATTTGCACAATGATGGTCTATTATTGAAGAAAGGATTGGCACAATCCAGGCACATGATGTCTTTGCTCTTGTTTTCATGCATTTGATATACTGGTAATTATGGACACCCTAGGTTTACCCTGGAATCGAGCTGACTGGGCAGCTATCTTCTTGGCACAGCTGTTCTTCTGCAGATGTTTCTCCATTCGATATTATTCAGGGATTTTTCCCTAAAGCAGTCACAAGCTACTGCAATGACTAATTAATTGTGGTTGCTCTGTACAAGGACAGATTTGGACCCGTGACTTTGAGCTGAAGGATGACCTTTTTAGTATCTCTTTTAGAGGTCCTCCCACCTCTATGCCTTTCATGCTTACATCGGCACTTTCTCCATTCCTTAATGAAGTGACAACTCCATCTATTTCATAGGCATTTTTCTCTTGACCTCCCACAGTGGCTGTCAAGTTCAGTTTAACTTTGCTGCAGATGGGGCCCTGTGCCTAGAAATCTCTTTCTAGCCCTAAAAATAAGGTCCCTCAGCTGCTGCTAAGGAAACTTGGCTAGGTGGTGGGAAACTCTATCATAACAGGGCTGGAAGGAAACCTTCCTCCCAGCTGCAGAGAGAGAGTAGGCTGGTCTGTACCTCCCGTTTCAGTCTCTGAGCCCCATCCCTACATGTCTCACTGCCCAGGAAGGTGCTCGTCCCCTTCCCAGCTGAGGTCAGCTGGCAAGATGAGCCTCGCACTGCTGTCCTCCTGATGGTGTGATGCAAGGGTCCCTGTGATGACCTAAAACAAGTTGCTTCTGATCTCAACCAATCTCATGTCAGCTTTTTGTCTTCTGGCCAATCCTTTGTTGCCATTTCTGACCAATTCTGTTCAGTCATCCACCCCTGGAGAGTGTATAATAGACCTAAGTAGTGTCAGATGTGGGTTTGCTCTGCTAAGTGCAATGCCAGAATTTCTGTGGGTTTGGGACCTTGTTTTAATCCTTCCTGATAAGTAGCTGTCAGTGTCCCATGCTGTTATGTTTAGTGGTTCCTTGTTAGCTTTTCTCAGCAGGGGCTGCTCCCTCCTCGGGGAGCGCAGGAGACATCTTGGGCAGCTGTAGTTTTTCATCTCCGGCGCTCATCTGGAAGGCACCTGCTGCGTCAGGCCAAGGAGCAGAGCAGGGTTGTGGACAGATGGAAAGTTATGATGTGACTTAAGAGCAACCCGTGCTCACTGGTGAAATCCCAGGTGTAAAGAGGTTGCAGTTGAAACCATGAGGAAAAACGCTCCCGGATGGCAATTGTGCAAGCTCCATGTCTGATGCATCCCTCAGGGAGAAGGTGGCCAACTGTGTGTGTCCCATCAACTTTAATGAGAAGCGAGCAGAGAAATGGTGGGGCAGGGGGGAAGGGGCTGTGCGAGGTCATCTCCTGGCCTGCCCTCTGTGGGATCATGTCGATGAAAGCAGTTGAGTCACCTCTCCCTGGAGGTGTCTGATGGATGTTACAGCCAGGTCTTGGCACTAAAGAGCGAGTTGGGCCTCGCTGCCCGGTCTGCATCCCCAGCTGAGGCACGAAGTAATGTGTTAGCCAAATGTTCGCTCAAGCACACCGTAGCTGCTTAGCTTCTCCTGTGTGAAAGAACTTCCTTCCCTTCAGGGTATTCCCTTGATTTTTAAAAAGTCAAGCAAATATTTAAGAGTGGATTAGAGTCTAGCTCAACATATCCATCATTCACCATCAATTATCCAGGTCATTAATATGATTACACTCAGCTCGGGACTTCTCTGTGTCCGAATGTACCAAGAGCTAGGAGGAACTAAAGGTGGAAATTTATAGCAAGAACCTTTCCCTCCCCCCCTTATTTAATTGGCACACAGTCTTTGACCTAAAGTGTAATTTTCTGCAACATTTAAGGCAGATAAAGTGTCTTTAGCAGCCAAAGGAAAGCTCAAAGGTAACATTATCTAACTAGCAAACAGATGGAGGATTTAACATTCTTGGTAGCTGAAATTTTGGACTCTGGCCAAACCATGTTAATGGATTTTTTAGCAGTCCTTCCTTTCCTATGAAAGTGCAGGACACAGATTAAAAAAAAAAAAAAGAAAAAAAAGGCAAGGGAAATATCTAGCCATACAGGCAGGAGCAAGGAAAGATACCAACTTGATCATGAGCAGTTGGGGGGTGTGGAGAGGAGAGCTTATGTTTCAAAAACTGGGGCATGGCCTGTAGGATTCAATTAAAAGAATAAGTTAGTGCACCTCAAAAGCCCAAATCTTTGGCTTAATGGAGGAGACAAGACTGTTGAATAGTAAGAGGTATTGTCATTCAGCATTAACTTTGCCTTCCTGTGAACACCACAGAGAAAGAAGATGTCCTTTGAACAGCTCTTCCAACTGAGTTGCGGGAAACAAGACAAAGTCTAAACTCCCTGATCCACAGACACGTCCAGCTCCTTGTATGCTTGCAGCAAGCCCTGGTGCTTCCTTATGTTCCCTGGTATTTTGCTGTGTGCCAGAGGGCTTTCCCGATTACCACAGCCATAAGTTTTCTTGCTTCATAGCATATTCTCTCTGGGTTTTAAACATGACAGATTGGGCCATGAAAAAGCAATGTAATGGAGACCACAGAGCTCAGGAGACAAGAAGGTGTTTTCCAGGAATTATTGGTGAAAAATTTGTGGTGTACAGAAAGCAACGGAGTGGGTATGAGCCCTGTGAAACCCTGATAATTTGTCATCATTTCGATCCACCAAATCTTATGATTTAATGTCAGTGAATCTTCAAAACCAAAGAAGATTCACTTCTTTTCTTTTTCATAAAAAGCCTGTATTTCATGATAGTAGCTTTTACCTCACCACTTGTTTGGTGAGTTTTGTTACTGTGCTTTACAAAAATTCCAGTCTCTGTAGCAGGGAGCTGAGAAGTATCATGTGGCTGAACCAATTAATAATCGACAGGAGTAAAGACGCTAATTCAGAGGATTGGGTTGAAGTTCCAGGCACCTTTGCAGAGATCTGGAACCACTCATTTCACAAAGAAAAGAGGCTAACGCTGGAAGGTTGGGACTAGCTTTGACTAGCCTTGCTCTTTTCCAAGCAGAGGTTTGAGACCAAATGGATGACATTAACACTCTACACTGATTACAAAACGCTGAATAAATCATACAGAGGTCTAATTCCACCAGATCTCATTACCTCTGGATTGAACTTTTCACTAACTTGCTTGTCTCGAGTGATCTGAGTCAGCACATCGGCTCTGAGCATCCCAGGATTTGGGAATGCTGGAAGCAGATCTGGTTCCAAACACTGGCGCTCAAGAGCATTCTTACAAGTCATTTTCCAGCAGGAAAAACCTAAAATATTACAAAGGGAGAGTCGGAGGCCAGCAGAAACTCCAGCTGAGAGCTCGGAGCTGCTCCAGTGCCAGAGCATCCATCTTTCGAAAGTTTAATGAGATGAGTTTCCATCAGGCGCTTTCACAACGGGGCCACCAGCAGTGGCCTTGGACGTGGTGTCTCGCTCCCCATGGTGTCTGGACAGCAGGAGCTGTGGTTCAGACCTCAGTGAGAAAGCAGGATGGTGAAAATTTGTGAGAGCTAATTAAACGAGACAAGATTTTGCCTGGCAGGAATTCATGCCAGATATACGACATCCTGGGAAACCATTTCAGGCTTTGCCATAAAGTGCTTGTGGAGAGAGAGCAGGACGTCTTGCCAGACTTCACTTCAAATATAGTACTACAGCTTTTCCTTTACTTTTTTTGGAAATCGTATGGTCATAAATTATCCGCTTAGCACAAGGTTAAACACAGGACAGCGAGAGCTGTGAAGTCTCGTGGATGAAAGGCCCCAGCATAAGTAGGAAAGTGGTCATACATGATGTTATCAGGCCGTGCTTCAGCTGAGCATACAAAAAATGCTCTGAGACCTCAAGACATAACCATCAGTCTCAGGAGATCTGTATTCATACTCCTGCTCTGCTACTGGCTACCTCTTGGTCTTGGGACAAGTTTTTAGCTTCTTTATGCTTTGGATTCCCATTGGTAAGTAAGGATGGTACAATTCTCTCATCTGCTGCAAAAAAACCCCACCCATTAACACCACACTAATGTCTGGAGACTGCATTAAGGAGAGTGGCAGGAATCTAAGCAGTAATGCTGTCTAATGTAATGATGTCCATGGACACCTCCCCACCAGCAGGTCCTAGCTCTGACCTGAAGGCTGCAATGTCCTGGACAATCGACCCAGTGATGACTAGTAGGTGAAATGGCAGTTCATTTCTCCATGCAGACCCAGCCTTGTGTTCTGACCAAAGAAGTGTTTGAAGCAGCATCGTTAATCAAGCACAGGTGAAAGAACATGCTGTTAGCAGGACTTTGGTCTCTGCCCAGACCCCCCAGCACACCTGCGGTGTTGGTTCTGAATTACCACAGAGTAAAACTAGTTTTTCTATTAAAACTAACTCCACGACGGCTTTATAAACAGTAGCAGCACCTGAGGAGCAGATTATGTTCCCTCGGAGCTCCTGGGGTACAGACCAGGCTTGTTCCAAACCTGGTCTCTGGGTCTGTGCCTGCACTCTGGAAGTGGGAAGTGATGGCGTTTGCAGTTTAGGTCCGGTTCTCATGCCTCACTGGACCTCTGACTTAGGGAGGATTCCTGTAAGCAATTCCCTGGCTCAGACCTGAAGATACAAAAAGTTCTAGCTGATACTGAAGAATACTGCCACTGTGGGCAGTAACTGAGCTTTCCAGAGAAATGACACTCGTAGAGATTCTTAGGGTTAGATACTGCCTAGATTGGGTCAGTTGGACTTATATTGCAGTTGCACTTGTATAATATAGATATTGTTTCTGTGCAGAATTGTATTTATCATGTTCCTCAGCTGCTTCCAGCCTTTGGAGATCACTGTGCATCCTGACTTTCTCTGTTAGAGAGTCATAGTTGCCTTTGTTATTGTATTTTTTTAATTCACCTGTTTCTACATCATGTATAATACAATTTAATTAAGGCCAGAGCTAAGGAGGGCCTCTTCCAGAGAAAGAAATTTGAATACTTCTGAGGACTTGAATACTTCTGAACTGTATTTCAGAGGGAGCAGTGAGCAGGTGTTGGGGAAGAGAGATGAGTTCTGAGAATAAAAAATTAAAGAGGATTGGTCTGGAAGAGTAGCAGCCCACAGATGTGTTCGCTGACTCATTGGAAATTAAAAGCAGATATAGCAGTTTGGGGAAAAAGTTCTGCAATACCAGGTCAGCCTCTGTATACAGACACTTAGGGTATTGTTCCCCGGTTTGGGAGGGAGAGGTTTTTGATGTTGTATGCCAGTCAAGTCCCATCCAGCCCAGATCTTAGTCTCTTGTGGGTAGACATCAGTCGTAAACAGATTGGAAAACTTAGACACTTTTCTTGGAAGGAAGCGTAGGGGTTTTTTTGTTGTGTATTTTTTTTCAACGCACCGCCAATTTCAAAGCTGTGTGGTTTGGGCGGTAGCCCAGAATTCTTGGGTTTCTATTGTTCATCTTATAAAGCATAAATATCATATTTCCTCTACAGGAAAATCTATACATACTTGTGTATCTATGTGTATAATACATCTGCATTTGCGTGGATGTGGAATTGTTAATATTATGAGTTTTCAGGATCAAGGTGCTGGATGCTGAATACAGCAAAGCAGCGTTAGGGAAAAGGAGCTCAACATTGGAAAGTGATTCCTATTGTGGCAAAGCCATCCTCACATCTTACTTCTGCCACCCCAGTACCCCCGGCTGGCAAGTGGTCTTTAATGCTGTTCGTTAACTGCTGTCGGTTGGCACGGGCCAGGGATGGAAGGAAGCCACGGCAGAGACAACCAGGTGCTGGGGGAGCTGTTGGCAGCTCAGAGAAATTCTCTACCTCATGCATCAGCTCTGGCCGTTCCCCCACGCGCCGTCAGGGGACGGTGAGGTCCTCTCTTTCACGGTGACTCAGGAACCTTGGGCAGGGGTTGCAGTGACTAATGGTTTGGTAGCACATGCTTTGCAAAGAGGCTCCTTTGCTCTGATGTCCTGGCCAAATTCTTTCCTGGAAACTTGGATGGGGTGCTTTTCCCCTGCAATTCCAGATGCACAGAGTATTCCTTGCTGCTCATCGCTGTAGACTGCCAGCCAATCAAGGTTAAGGTATGCTGTCTTTTCTGTGAATAGCTCAAGGATTCCCTGAATATATCAACTACAATAGTAACGTTTAGAGACTATAATGGATAGGACACTTAGTTTGCTACTGCATAGTAGTACTGTACTTGTGATCTGGTGATAAAGAAAGCATGTTGCATTTGGTACTTACTGAAAGATAGTCTCACTCCTGTCTTCATTTCCAAAATGCTGAAGAGACCGTATTGCAGTTACCCATAAAGAGTGAAAAAATGGTGGGATATGATCATTCCCATAAGCACAACACTTACAGGAAAGTTCTATTTCCAAGAAAGAGGTAATAAACACACAACTCATTGAATCGCAGCTGAAGACCGAGCTGAAAGAACTATCTTTCCTTCTTTGACTGTGTTCTGTGCTCGGAGAGGGCTGGAGTTGGGCTTCATCCAAATGGCAGTCAAGTGATCAGAAAGTGGGATCGGTGAGTGATGGGGCAGAGGGTGCCCGAGCATGGGTGTAGCGTAACGCACAAGTGCAATGCAAACACTCTCACCGAGCTCTTGCACTCGGAGGTAGACTTCAGATAACGTGTTGACAGCATCAGTCAAAGAAAAATAACATTCTACCCAGTCCAGTGCGCTTGACGCTGTGTAGAAAATTGCCAAGGGGTTGTGAAAGGCGCTCTCTGTTGAAGTAGAACGGTGTGTTTAACCTCTGCTTTCTGTGTGCAGTCTCAGTGACACAGGATGGAAGGGATGGATGATAATACCAAAAGAAAACCCCAGCAGGTCTGGTCACTGCAGTAACTATACCGAAAAACAGTAGCATAACACGGTTCATTGCTATAGGGATTTTACTCCTAACATTATAGTTCAAATCTTCCTCTTTGTCATGAGCAACTTGTATTGCCTGTTGGTTCAGGCAAGGTTGTATGCAGCAGAAGCTCTGGTTCAGGTATTGATTTCTGTGAATTTAGGGTACTTAACAAAACGTAAGTATTCTGCCTGCAAATCTGGAAAAATGGTTATTTGTTGGTTCCAAAGTAACTGTGCTACTGACCACCAATGGGGTTTTCTGGAATAGGAACGCTCTGTGTTTCAGTGACTTTAATACAGCACCAGGAGATAAGGTTTTGCTGTGGCTTTGAGAAACAACCACAGTATAAATAATTTTTATTTTTTTTTAATTGCCCAGCTGCACATTAAACAGATTTCTGTGAGCAACTCCGCTTATTTCAATGGGACAGCTTTCTAATTAGCTCAAATTTATTAAGTAAGGGTCACAGCATTGGACCCTAGTTTCTGTCCTTAAACTGCTTTGAGATCTTTGGGGGCTTCACATGAAATTATATTGCTGTGTATAATTTACAGGGTGTTGTCAGTTGAAAGCTTCTTTGCGTTTTCTGCATCAAGCACCATTCAGGCCAGCTGGCAGTTGGCTCAACATAATGATACCATGATAGGAAAGATGGTCAGACATTGCCAAAACTATTAAACAGCCCATCTGCCTGCTGTATGCCAGGATAAACACTGTGCTGCTGGTTCCAGTTTCTTGGGTAGAGATGGAAACATCTTCTAGTGTAGGTAGTGCAGGTTACTGCTCTTCAGAGAGACACAAGCAATGGCTTCGGTTGGCATGAGGGTGTTTCTGCTATGTTTTTTCTTGTTCAGGTCAGTATCACCAGTAACAGCAATAATATGTGCTAGATGTGCCAAATGATAAAGTCTGTGGCAAACCTGAAATGTTGATTTAGTCCAACAGGCTTTTCTCTCAAAACATAAAATCATAGAGTGGTTATAGACTTGGAAGGGACCTTAAAAAGTCATCCAGTTCCAAACCCCTGCCATGGGCAAAGACACCTTCCACTAGACCAAGTTGCTTAAAGCCCCATCCAGCCTGGCCTTGAACACTTCAGGGACATCCACAACCCTTCTCTGGGTAACCTGTTCCAGTGTCTCACTATCCTCACAGAAAAGAATTTCTTCCTCATACCTAATCTAAATCTCTCCTCTTTCAGTTTAAAACCTGCTACCCCTCATCCTATTGCTCCACTCCTTGATAAAGAGTCCCCCCCCATCTTTCCTGTAGGCCCCCTTTAGGTACTGAAAGGCTTTTCTACGGTCTCCCTGGAGCCTTCTCTTCTCCAGCCTGAGCAACCCCAACTGTCTCAGCCTGTCTTCATAGAAGAGGTCCTCCAGCCCTCTGATTGTCTTTGTGGCCTTCCCTCTGGACTCACTCCAGCAGGTTTATGTCCTGCTTTTGTTGGGGGCTCCAGAACTGGACGCATTACTCCAGGTGGGGTGTCACCAGGGCAGAGTAGAGGGGGAGAATCACCTCCCTCAACCTGCTAGCCATGCTTCTTTTGACGCAACCCAGGGTATGGTTGGCTTTCTGGGACGCAAGTGCACATTGCTAGATCATGTTGAGCTTCTCATCAACATGCACATACAAGTCCTTCTCAGGGCTGCTCTCAATCTATTCTCTGCCCAGCCAGTATTTGTGCCTGAGATTGCCATGAGGCTTTGCACGTGGCCTTGTTGAACTTCATGAGGTTTGCACGGGCCCACCTTCCAAACCTGTCAAAGTCCCTCTGGATGGCATCCCTCCCTTCCAGTATGTCAGCCACACCACACAACTTGTTGTCATCAGCAAACTTACTGAAGGTGCATTCAATCCCACTGCCCACATTCAACAAAGGTGTTAAACAGCATTGGTCCCAGTACCAACCCCTGGGGAACACCATTCATCACTGGTTGCCACTTGGACATTGAGCCATTGACTGCAACTCTTTGAATGCGGCCATTTTGACGTTTTGATGGGTTCTGTTTGGCTGTTGGCAGTGAGAGCAGAGCAAGTGTAAAGCACTGAATAAGAGCTGGTTTTCATAGAGGAAAATAGCTGGTTTTTGCTGTTATGCTGATAATATGAGTTCCCAGTACTGTTTGTTAGAATAATACTGCCGGCAGAGTGAGAGAAACTGAGAGACAAGAGGGATCATGTTTCATGGGCCATAAACTGGGGCACACTAAAATAATCCTCTCAGATATGGTCAACTGAATATGAATCCGTGTAATCTTGAACACACTCTGCATGAACTCAGAATTAATCATCAGAAAAAATGAACCCGTGAACACAGAGCTAGATGTCAGGAGGAATATTTTGTTCTCATGGTGAAATATTCAAGATCAACTCACGGCATTGTCCTACAAAGAGCGTCATAAAAACTAACCCAAAAGATGTCGCTATGAATTATTTGCTGGGAGCTTGACTATCCCTTGCTCAGTATATTATGATGCCATGTGGCATTTATTTTCCAAAGAGATTAGGAAGTGCAAAGTCCGTCATTAAATAAAGCTCAGCTGGAAAACAGTGATGTTTTTTTCTCTGATAGCAACCTTGGGCTGTCTAAGACTGATACTTAGTAATCCTTTGTATTAATACTTCAAACAATTTGAAAAGTGAGCTTTGCTTCTAATACTGACAAGTCTGCGGGTCTGATGTCTACAGGCATGGAAAAAAGAAGTGTCTGCTACTCTGGTGGGGCTCCTGGTCCTGGACTTGGAATCGATATGAGCGTTGTGGCAATGGTGGGAAAGGCAGCGGTCACTGTACCCTGAAGTTCATTCCAAAGTTCAGTCGTCAGTGGTTTTATCAATATAGAGTCATGTAATGGGACAAATATGTTGTCCTGGGAGGAAAGTGGATTATGCTTCTTTTAAAGATGGGACAGTAGGAGCACAGACAGGTTACTTTGCAAGGAAACCAAGTGAGTGTTTCTTAAGAAAAGCAGTCCCAGTATCTCAACTACAAAGAAAATATTTTCAAATAGAGTTTTGATTACAATTTTTTTTTTTTTTTTCAAAAATAACAATATTTGGAGCATTACCCAACCCTTGGTTCATTTCAATTTTGAATGCCTGGGACCACTGTACAGATCTCTTGACTTATCATCCTTTTTCTGGATCCCCATGATGTAGCTTGGAAAGGAATGAGAGACAGAGGGGAAAGTGAGACTTCTTAATGTGCCTCGGGAATTCTCGACAGATCTCGAATCTCTCTAGGAATGTTTTTCTTGTTTCAGTCTATTGGGAATTGGCTCTGACACAGTAAAAAACATTTTCAGAACGAGTCTCTTTCATTTTCTTGGCCCCTCTATTGCTCTTGTCACTGACCCAAAGCCTTTTGATTTTATTTTTTTCTTTTGACGTTCTTGAGTTAATTGGCCTCAATGAAAAGTGTTTTGTTTCCTGCAGAAACTTGGCTGTGAGAAAAAGTGTGGAGGTTGGGAGAAATCTGGGACAGGCCAGTGCCAAAGGGCTTATATAATAGCCCAGAATAGTCAGCCAAAATATAGTGTGAGAGCTTTATAGGTGGGGCTCGGTGGGATGAAAAATACTGCAGGGTTTGGACACAAAAATGCCAATAGGGCCAGCAAAGAATTTCTTGCTTCTCTCAAGGATGATCTCAGTTTCATCCAGTGAAGGGAGCAGATAATTGTTGAAGCAGATAATTATTGGCTGAATTCCTGCAAGAATGCATAGTCTCTTAGTGCTTTTACTTAATAACATGAGCCTCTGTTTAGGCAAGAGGATTATTTCCCCTGTTGAGGTTCTGCTCACCCCTAAATCCATGTGCTCGGTGTTCTGGAGTTCTCTCATCTTCAAACCAGTTGAAAGTCAGGACCACAGATTGCATAGGAGTTGCCTTGTAGGCATTTTTTCTGTTGATTTCAGTGGGTTTCTGATAAGATTGGGCACAAGGGGAAACTTTTAAGTGTTGTAATCAAGAATAAAGAGATAGGCTGGACAGGTACATAGCCCCAGAAGTGAATTTGAGTGCTTTGAGCCAAAAGTAGAAGAAAGCAGTTTCCTTGTGTAGTTTTCTGCAGCATAAAGCTCTGATCGGCTCCCTTGAATTCAGTGGGAGTCTCGTGATTGGCTTTAAGGGAAGAAGATGGGATTCTGTAAAGAGATTTTTGGCTCCTCCAGGCGCACATCCTGGCCCACTTCTCCACAGTCAGACATTAAGTAGGCCCTAGCGTGAACCACTCATCCACAGGTATGGCCTTAACAGCCAGGGAAGGTCCCACTATCACCCTCAGGCTTTAGGGTACTTCCCTTAGATCTTGAGGAAAAGAGAGAGGCTAAGGATCAGGAATTCATCCACAGTAACACAGACCTGGGCTCAGTCTAGAGCAGTGGAAATGATTTATGTCTTGTTTTGTCGTCTGAATCAGATGGTTGAAGGAAAAGTTATATTGGGTCAATGCCGAACAAAAATGTTTTCATTTTCTCACCAAAACAAAAGCCTGGAAGAAAATTCAGGCCATGCAAAGTGTTTAATTGTTTAATTTAATGTCCGTGTTTGTGTTCTTTTTGAAATGAAATGTACGTATATTACATTTCAGTAAATTATTTCTGAATGCTTTGAAATAAAACCATGATTTTTTTGGATTTTTTAAAAATTTTTTTTTTTTTTTGGAAACGGCACAAGAGAGTATTCCAGTACTCTTAAATTTCTCCTCAGTATTCCTCAGCAAATGTAATTTGGGAACTGTTTTGGTTAACCCAAAAATGAATTTTTTGGCAGATAAATTACACAATCTAAACCATCCCCACTGCATGCAGTTCCCAGCTCTATCATGAACTCCCTGTTTAAGCCTGAGACCTCTTGACTTATCTGTAGGACTGGTACATATACACAGACACGCAGCCTGAGCACGTGCAGAGGCACAACTGTACCTTTAGGGTAACAGCCGTCACAGACCAGGGAAAGGGAGGATGGGACTGCTCAGTTTGTCCTTAAGGAAGATTTCCTTTCCCAAAAGTGAAGTCTTAATTGGGAAGAGGTTATTTTTCTTTCTTTTTTCAAAATAAGAACTCCGTATTGTATCTTCCCTGTTCCTCTAAGTGGATTTCTTTGTGTTCTGTATTTTGTAATCTTTTTGGGGCCAGTTGCAATGATGGTTTAAATCAGTGTGACTCAGCTAACGCTATTTAGCTTCTACCCCATAATGCTTCAAAACACGCGAGCCCTGACTTATCTCAAGCAAATAACTGCTTCCCCTGGCGTCAGCTAATGCTGCTGGTATTATTAAAGTTAAGCAGGAATCTCCGTGTTCTGCGTGTTCAGGTTTAAACAGCAAGGTGATGACACTTCTCTTTTGCTTTTATTATTTCTTGGAGTTGTTCTCCTTCCTTTTGGTATGTGTGGTTTAAAAGCAGTCCATCATGTTGCAGACTCTATAAACTGTGGGTTGCTTAATTTGTGTGATTCATAACACAAGAAAAAAATAACCATCATCATTCTTGGTATTACATCCAGCTCTGTTACCCAGAGCATTGACCTTGACCAGCTAATGATAGGTATTTAATATACGTGCGTGTGTGCATATATAGATATAAATATTCATTATGTGGGGTCTGAAATTGTAAGGGAACGCTGGCAGTGCCAAGTTTTGTTCAATGGTTCAGGCCTCCAGCTGTGCCAAACTCTGGGTTCCCTTAATGCACCATTAAAACAAAACCCAGGCTTTGCTTGAACGTCATCCAGCTTTATTAAGAGAAAGATCAAGCATAATCTTATTAAGCTTGTCACTCAGAAACCATAAGGGTGCAGCCTTGGTGTGTCTAGTTGGTCCACATGTGCGAACAATTTTGCCTCATGATGCTCAAACAGGGGCTGTTATTCTTTAATGAAGGCTGGGAGTAACAGAGCTACAAACGGCAACGCGAGCGTGGTGATGTGTGTGCACACACTCGTGTCTTAACAGAAAGGGGGCGAAGGCGTAGATTGTTTGCTTGGATTTTAACATATTCCTCAAGCGTGTTTGAAGCCACATAACCACAGTGTTTTTCAGAATCTGTTGTGTATGTTTTGAGGTTTCTAAACTTCCGTAATAACTTACTCAACTTTCGGATGCGACCGTGTGTGAGAGTGGACAGCCGTGTCATGGAAAACTAACAGGATCACCGAGTCTCCTTCTTTTTGGTTTCACCAGAAGTCTGCTCACTGGGCCAATATTATGAGAGAGATGTTCAGATAAATCATGCTTATCTTCATTGTTGCTTCTTTTCCCCAATGTTCACAGCTGGGCAGCAGGAGATAGCAGTGAAAACCACCAGTGTTTATACCAGTGTAAAACCAGAGTAATGCAGTGGTGGTTCAAATCAAATATTTCTGCTTGCTCAAAACGTGGATGTATATAGAAAATCTGTGTGTTTATACATTTATACAGAAAAAAAACTAAATTGAAATTAGTCAGGATGTTTGGCCATGTGGCTGGGAATAGATCTGTGTGGGTGGAATTCACAAAGATAAATAGTAACTAGTGGAATGTAGATACACATTTGATGGTCTAATTAGGAATAAATTTGCAATAAAAAGAATAACTCTGCAGGCATAGCATGTACAAATTAGTACTTCAGGAATACCCCTTTCCATGACTTCTGGTCAATTAAACTTTACATCTGTGAGCAAGGTGTCCTTTATGCACGGGGATGTGGAGGCTTCAAATGACTTCTTCCATGCACAAAGTGGCTTATGAATAGAAGTGTTTGCAGGATGGAGCTCCTGGTGCTGGGTATGAGAAGCCGTGTCCAAGATAGGCGTCATATGAGCTTGGAAGTCACCACTTTTATATTCATACAACACCTTTAGAGAATCTCTAAATACTGCAGGACTTTTTTTTGTTTTCCACTGTACAGATGGTCTCTTTGACAAGATTTACTGACCCTCCTAGCAGAGTCTTTGCCATTGCTGCTAGAAACCCCCACTCCTTCCTACCACAGGACCTTTAGCCAAAGGACTGTTGATCCTTCCCAAAGCATTTATTTCTTCTGTTTTGCTTTTAAAGAAAGAAAAAACAATAAAGAAAAGGCACAGTTGAGGACTCTCGTAATGCTTTAAAAATATTTTGGTCAAAGTGCCCTATGAAGATCCTTTTTACAAAGATCATTTAGGATCAAAGCTGATCTGATCCATCATGCCCAGGCAGAGCTGATCCTGTGTTATGACATTTAGATGGACCAAAGTGGGTACTTTCTAGCTCAGTTTTCTGTTATTCCACAGCCTATGGCATGTTTTGCACTTCAAAAGAGACAGATCTCCAAATCTAGGTGCTCTAGATCTCTTTACACACCACATGTATCTGAGGTTCTTGCGACACCAGATTAAGCAGCGTAATAAAATGTCTGTAGTGTGTTCCTGCCTTCCTTCTCTCCTCAGGGGCAACGGTTTGTTGTTTTGACCTGCCTTGTTTTGCGGATTTGTTTCCTGGTGTTAGAGCAGGCATGAATTTAAGCAGCCAGCCTTGAGCTTGGAGTGGAAGGTGGGAAGCAAGATCCCATTTACACCTCCTGAAATGCCACAGGAGCACCATCTGCACCTGGTGACCCAAATCCGAAAGGGTTTTGTGGACTCCTGGGGCTTGTTTCTCCTGCTTTCACAGAGGGAAGGGCCTCAGCCTACAACCGCAAAGCACTCCTTGAAAAAGTCCATTTCCTGCACTGGCAAAGCTCACCATGATGGTGCAAGGGCATCTTTAGCTGATGGCTAAAGGAAGGAAGGTTTTTTAAGGCAGGTTTACTCCGTGTTGTTGAGTGGATTTGGAGATGCCTGGTGTACTTCAGAGGCAAATGATCTACACAACACAAAGCTGTTTACGGTGGAGATATTAGCTCAAACCTTGAAAATCATGCAATTATGCTAAACTGCTCTTTTAGCAGCGCCAGCTGAAACCACAGAGTAAAACTTTGTGTAATTGCTTTTAATCCATGATCAAGGACAAGCTTGGAAATGTGCTTGCTGCCGTGTGTTCTGCTGTATGGCAGAAGAGAAAGGGTTGAGTCCAAACTGGAGACCAGATTGGATGTGTCATGCAGACCCAGGGGCTCAGTGAGGACACTCAGCAAAACAAGAGGGGAGGCAGCAAGAAGAGGGGGGGCACATCTGGGCACAGGTGAGTTGGGGTCCATGAGCTTGGAGTTTTTCCATGGAGGGCTTGCCCTCAGATGGTAATGGAGACCTCAACACCATTGAATGTGCTTTGCCTCCAGTTGTTCACACTGACAGAGCATCCTCCGAGTGCCACTGGCGCTGGGCTGGTTAACTCAAAGAAAAAGCCATTTCCAGGTTTGAGTGACTTCACCTCACCTTATTCACAGCCTGACTTGTGAACCTTCTGAAGTGTTTTTCTGCAACAACAGTGACATCCAGTGGCCAGCTCGATTTTTCTGGGAAAACCAGGAATTATCGACAGTCTTAACAATGTGAAGCTTTTATATTTAAAGAGGTACTGAATAAGGAGGCTACATTTTGGTTTTCTTGAAGAGTTTCCCTTTTTTAAAAAGTCTGGTAAAATGGCTTCTATTTTCCTTTGCCAGCATGGCACTGCTTGAGAAGTGGGCTAGAAAGTGTCAGTACTCTCTGCTCCAACACAGCTTGTCCCATGTCCATAAGCTTCAGGGGGGCAGCAATTTGCTGAGGAATTGCTGTGTTTTGTGCTATGGCATCACCACGTTTTTCACTTGTGAGACATCCACAATCCAAACAAACCACCAGAAAGGAGCTCCTGGAAAAGATGAAGAAACCAGTGTAGCCTGTAAAATAGTTGCCTTTTGAGGTCAAAACCAGAGAGAACAACCAAGGATCCATGACCTGTCAACTGGGAGCTTAGATTTGTGGTTTTCAAACAGAAAATGGCAGCCTGTCTTGTAGTCTTTTGCAGCAGTCACAGATTTGACAGACGTTGCCCCCAACTAACTTTCCTGGCATGGTTTAATCTCACACTGGAGTGAGGTTACAATGTGTTTTTTTAATTCAGTTTAGAGCTGTGACTGTGCAAAGTAGAGGAACTGGTCAGTGGGCAGGTTCAAAAGGAACAGAAGGAATTGCTGTTTCACACCGTGTGTAATCACATTGCATCCACAGGATGCATGAGACCAAAGAGGGATTAGACCAACTCAGTAGTTCAGCTCTGGAAGTCACTAAACTTCTGATTTCCAGAGCCTGCAATGATACACCAGGATCCTCACCACTGTTTATTTCCTACTGCCAATAACATCCTTATTACCTGCCAGAAGCCTTTACCTAAGGCAGGCAAAGATGCTGCATTTCCTGGTACTGGCTGTATCCTAAGAAAGGCTGAGGTCCCACAAGATCTGGTCCGTGCTGGGCCATGCCTCAGAAATGTCTCCACAAGTTAAATGAGATACTCTGCATGCAAAAAGCTCTTTTGTTGACCAAGGAGCTTTCCAAGGCTTGAGGCTGCCCTGAGCTCAGACTTCATTGAGTCATTGTAGGTGTTTTAGTTAGTAACACCTTCACAGTTACCTCCTTTCAAAGCACAAGCGTGGAGCAGGGAGGTATGGAAACATGTTTTCTCTCCCCTACCCCAACCTTTGCCTGGCTTTGGCAAGCAGGTCCATGTGCATTCCAGACTAGTTTGGGATGGCTCGAGGGATTTGCGATGGGATATGAAACACTTCGCTCGGAGGCTACCTGCCTAGCGCCAGCTGTCGGGACTTTAGTGTGGTGACTGTCCAGGGGCCAGGTGGTGGCTTACGTGAAAAGACTTGATAACTTTGGTTCAGATGGGAGCATGTTGTCTACTTCAGCTGGGCTGCAAACACACTAATGAGGCACTTTGGGCAAAAAGTGAGACTGCATTTCCTTACTGATTTCCTCACTGCTTGAGGTGTTGATGGTACTGGGCAAACAACACTGCGCAGAAAGATAAGGCATTTCATACCAGACCATCTGCATTTGAGTGATCTGGTGGTCCTGGCTGGTTGGGCCTGTCTCAGAGATGTCTCAGTACCCTGAAAAGATGCTGGGTTTTCTCTAGATTTTCCTCAGATTGATCTCCTTGTCTCCTGCTGCTGTGCCGGGGATGAGTGAAGTTCCCAAGATTTTGTATATTGGCCCTGTCCATTGGAGGTGATCATATGAAGGACACAGAGACACGTTCCCTGTCACATGCCTCCAGTCACACTTTACATCACATTTTTGTGTCGAGAGATGTGTTCCCAACAACACAGTTCAGTGAGGAGTATGCACCTTAAAAAACTTTTGAAAAAATCAAAAAGATAATCCCATGTAATCATGGCATTTTGCTATAGGGGAAAATGCTAAGAACCATCCTCCATGCAAGGTCTCAGACTGAGCAAGCCCTGTCTTCACTCACAGTAAAACCTGGAGACAAAATGACAGGCAAACCTTTACTTCAGTCATACCCATGGCATTAGAGAACAAGTCACACAGGGAGAGGCTGTTTAGGTTGGAGAAGAGGAGGCTGAGGGGGGACCTCATTGCCCTCTACAACTACCTGAAAGGAGGTTGTAGAGAGGTGGGTGTTGGCCTCTGCTCCCAAGGGAATAATGACAGGACCAGAGGAAGTAGTCTGAAGTTGCGGCAGGGGGGGTTTAGATTAGATATTGGGAAGAATGACTTTCCTGAGAGGGGGGTCAGGCACTGGAGGGATTTAAGAAACATGTAAACATGGCTCTTCAGGGCATGCTCTAGTGCCCAAGATTATTGGGTTTTGGGTGGGTGTGATGTGGTGGGGTTTTGTGTTTTGTGTTGTTTTTGTTTTGGTGAGGGTGTTTTTTTGTTGTGGTTTTGGTTTTGGGTTTTTTTTCTTGATGGGCTGGATGATCTCAGAAGTCCCAACCATGGTGATTCTGTGATTCTCTTTCTACATATTTCTTTTTCTGGTAAACTGCTCCGGCTTATACCAGCAAACACAACAAATACACTTTAGGAAATAAGCACTTCAAATCTGTAGGCTTTGTTGTTTAGCCCCCAAGGGACCTTTTCCTTAGTGTAGTCAGGAAAGGATTGAATTCATCATATCTCAGACATACTGGGCTGAGGTAATAGGATATTGTGAGCTGCTCATCCACCTCCCTCTGCCCTTTAGACGTGGATCGTTGATGTCCAATGAGTTATTTCTTAAAGAATATATACTGAAAGGGTCATCCTCTGTTGGACCTCCTCTCTGTGGAAAACTCCTCTAATGCTATGTAGAGTCATGAGAGAATGCCATATAGCCCAAAAGGCTTCATAACCAACCAGATCACGATGTCCAGCACAGATCACCACATCTCCCCCTCCCTTGTAAACTCTGGCACAGCAAGAAAGGGGGGGGATAGAGCAGAAGAGGGAAGAACAGGGAGTAAGGATGGGTTCTGTGCAGTGGTAGGGTAGCTTGGTGGGCCATCATACCATGTCTAATAGATGTTGAGGCTAAAGGAGCTATTTAAACTCACATGGTCAATGGAGAGAGAATTGCACAGAAGGCTTATGTCCTTCCCAAACCTGGTATTTAAGATGTTGGAATGAATTGCTTTGAGGAGGTGCACATCCTCTCTAAGAGAGACTGACCAGTTTAGACTAGTCATTTCACTTTGTAATGTCTGAAGCAGCTATGAACCCTGTTGTTGTGTTGGTCTGACACATCTCAGTTGCTGTGGTCTGACACAGAGACCAGAGGAGATGCTTGGGAGGTGACCTCACTCCAGTTCTCGCTTGTGTTGTTTTTCTTAACCTAAGTGAAACAGCTGGTTTAGATGTCAAGAAAATCTAGATTTTTGTAAATTAAAAAAAATAATAAGTATTTTTATTGTTTTCCTCATCGTATATTTAGGGCCAGTCTGCTAGGGAAGGTGTATAAATTCTTCGAAGGTAGCACAGAACTGAGCGGCTGAGCCCACGTGATGGCACCGTATTGGGTCTGAAAGCGAAGAGCTATGCCAGCATGGCACCAGACCCAACTGGTAAACTCAATCCCATCTCATGCTGAGTCCACCGAGGGCTCTTCACTGCACTCCAGGCTGCTTCCAGAGAAGGATTTTCAGTGTGTGACATTTGGGTGGCTCCAGAATAGCTCCATGCCCTCAACAGGAGGGACGCTTGGAGGGGCTAAGCAGAGAGGAAGAGCAGAAGGGGAGACACATGAGAAGGTTTTGTTATATTAAGAGCCAAGAAGGTGACTGCGTGAGTCTGTCTGTCCTTCAGACTGAGAAGCTCTGGGTATGGTATTGCATTGCAGTTCTCAAAGACACCCCAGGGAAACACAAATCTGTGCTCCATTACTGTGGTGTCAATCTGGAATAACCCCCTCAACTTTTGGCCCCTCATTGTTCCAGTCTCCCCACAGCTACAGCATGGCCCTTCTCCAGAGCATATTCTGTGAGCGCTCACGGGTGAGAGGGAAGAGAAGTGATTACACGCAAGGAAAGAAGGAAAGAGAGCCATGGGGGGATTGCTGGACATTCAAAGTGCTGCACATTTTGGCCTTTTATGTTTTATTGCTTTACTTCCTGTGACTGTCCAAAAGTGGCTGTGAGTCAGTTCCTCACAACCGTGGAGAATAACAACATCAATCAAGAGAGGGAAAATGATTTCTCCATCTGCCTTGGAGAAGGGGTGGCATGATGTAAGGAGGCTATGATGAAAGCCTGCTTTACAAGACCATTGCACGCGGCTTGTACGAAGTATTTTTTAAGACATGCTTTGGGCTTGGATGCTGCTGCCAAACAGGGGAGGAAGAAAGCTCATTCCCTGCATCCCCGTCTCTCCTCCCCAGCTCTTTGCATAATGCTGACATTTCCAAGTGCAAAACCATATCCTGCAGCAGAGCAAAAGCCAGCAACCTGGGGCAACGGGCTTTTCTGAAAGATGGGGTGCAGAGTTCCTGTCTTTGTCTGAGCACCAAGAACTCTCCTCCCTGGCGAGGACATTTGGGGTAGCATCAACGGACCTAGTGGGGGTGGTCTCTGAGGCTGCTGAGTTTCTGTGGGATGCCAGTTCACTCACCCATGAGATTGTCTCTCACAGCATCCATTGTACGTTTTTGTCCGGTTTGGAGTGCTGCTACTGCCCAGGAGTTGCCCCAGGGAACTCTCAGTTCTGCGCTGTATCTTTGAAATTCACTTTCTCTTTGGGAAGCCCACCCGCAGCTCTCCATTTGAACCTGAATACCAGCCTCCAGGAAGCTTTTGTTGTATCTGGTCTCTCTGAGGGGTGGGTAGGGATGCATTTGGGCTGCTGATGGTACATACGCTGCATGTCTCATCCTCTGGCATGGAGTATGGCTCACGTTTCATACTAACTGGGGGAGGCAGGGGGACACTGGGATTCTTCCAGCCTTTCCCAGAAAATGCCCCTGCTGGATCCCCACAGACATTAATTTTGTTCATGTTATCAGTAAAATCTAAACCAAAAATTTTCAGGCAGTCCTAACATCATACTCATCACTGGATGTCATGTATCACTCACCCAATCTGTTACCTGGTGTCATTCTTTATATTCTGATGAGGCAGTTCACCTCAGAAATGTACTCGGGCTGGAGAAAACTTTTAGATGCATCTAGATCCAATTGCAAAAATAAGATGTATGTGCAAATTCAACACTTGCTCCATGCTGACAAGCATTCGAGATACTGATCCAAGGCAATCCCTACCACTAGAGTGAGATTTCAGGAAAGTAAGTGGTTTAGAAAGAATAGAGGAGCAATTCTCTGGCAGTGATAGCAGTCTAAATCTGAGTTGCCGTGAAGAAGGGTGAGAGAGCCTCCAATTTTTAAAAGATGATATTCATTAGCAAAGAATGGCTGGGTGCAGCTATGATGCTGGAGGAGGTGTGGAAAGGAATGAAAAATTTGGAGGGTTTATCCTCAAAACTGGTTCCCCATCATAGGTCTGGGACATCTGCCATGGCAGGAAATAGTAATGTAGGATGTCACGTGGTTCCCCCGGTAAATTCATGCTGTTACCCAGCGACCTTTTGGTTAAAGTCGAATGCTATAATGGAGAAACTAGAAAACCCAGATAAAATTCATTGTCTGAACTGTTTGCTGTAGCTCCTTACTACAGCCTCTTCTTGACACGTTCATCGTTCAGCTTCCAAAATATTCAGTTTGACCATTCTCAGAATAAGAGAAATGGAAGCATACTTTTGGAGGCAGCAAGTAAAGGAACCAGTAAATATTTGTCCCAACTGTGAATGTGCAGCTTTCGGCATCTGCGTTTTTGCCTACGCTAATTCTCCTGAAGCTGAACTGCCATAAACACTCTGGTGGTGCCAAGAGGCTTGAAAATCGGCATCGGGAGAGAAGGAGGAATAGAGGCCACCGCCTCCTGATTGCAAAGAAGCCCGAGGTCTAAATGGCAACAAAACATTATACATAACGTCTGATTCACCGTGTGGAGAATGTAAAGAATTGAGACCTCCCGACACAGTTTACATTGGCCCTTTTTATGACTAATTGTGCAGAAAATAGCTCTGCTTGTAGTGTGCATGGAAACAGTTCAGGTTTCTGCTGTGTGTCAGCTAATGGGCTAGCAAGGCTTTTTTAGCACAACTTCAAAGGCTCTGGCAATGGAGGTCCTTTGTGAGGGAATTATCTCCTGCTCCTTTGTACCCCTTTATCCTTCTAAGCCATGGAACAAAGAACTGTGAAACAAAGAGACAAAGTAATTTGTAGTAGATCTCTAGACCTAGATAAAGTACATAACATTTGCTTAAAAACGTTTTTTCTGCTTCTGTCATCAAAACATGGTTGTGTTTTTCTGTGTAGTTCATTTAAGTTTTGAGGGATGCAACCTTATGCTTAGGTATGCTATTGATGGGGGTCACCAGAATGTCTGAAATGGTAAAGGAGAGCTTTAGTTTCTGTGGTCAATTAGAAAATACGTGTCTGTTACTGTTAGAGTTGGCTGAGAAGTTTATTTCTCTCCGCCTCGGGATATTCCACTAAGAAAGGAAGAAAATGGGATTTTTTTTTCAGCAGTGTGTATGCGTGTGCATGCACACGCTTTAAGGAAACCATGTATTTTTCACCTTTAGTAAAAAAAACACAGTGGTTTATTCTTTCTTTCTTTCTTCCAGTGAAAAATGAAACCTTGGGGAGGTAAGGAAATGCATTACATGCATCTGCTTTGTGTAGTCCAAAGCACAGTTCTTAATTAAAAAAAAAAAAAAAACCCAAAAAAAAAAAAAACAGGGATAGAAGATGTTTGATTAATGTTAGCAACCATGCCGTATAATGCGTTCCTCCAGTGTCTCCAGATCCTCTGTCTTGAAAAAACAAGACGTGAGTGAAAGGAGAATAATCTTAGCCTCATCAAATTTAATGAAGAAACTCCCCCCAAGTGCAGTGAGCCCCACTAGTCATTCCACTGCAGTTATGTTCAAACTGCAGAATGATTCTCTGTTTAGCACTGGGTCTTGTCTGCAAGCAAATCCCGTGAGTATCTCCTTATCCTTAGAGGGCATCCACACCTTTCCTGGTCATATTTAAAAAAAAAAGAACTTAAACTGTTAGGAGAGGCTGTACTGCATATCCCTATGCCCAAGTACGGACTTTCACTTCAAGTCCCTGTCTAGAAAATCTTTTATGTCTGCTTTCTCTCCTCTTCCCATACTTCTATGGATTTCCCGAGGCAGTTGGTGTTCTGACCTCTTGGATCCAATTTTCATCAGCTGTCAAGGTAAATTTGGTTAACACTGCAGGAATAGTTTGTTCAGGTTTAGACTGAAGAGGGAATAGTGATGGAGAAGCAAGAGCATTCCTCTGTCTCTGTCTGCTAGGTCTCTAGATACACTAACTTTTCAATAGTTAAGCTTTCTTGAATTATTTTTTTTTTAATGAAAATTTCCAGTTTATTTTTTATATCTATAAATAAAACTTAAATTCGCTGACATTATAAAAAAATCTGGCAATTATTACATATTCTGTTGGCATATGTGGGCAGCCAGAGGCTGGGATTTGATGTTTTTTGCTGAGCTAATCCACACTGAGCTTAATTGTCTCTAATATACAGGTTAAATTGGTATTCGTTACATGCCATAAACTGTCAAAAGTATTACATTGTTATCAATATCAACAAGTGAACGCTTATCTCAAATTGTATGTGACCAAGGAGAGTCATGTTATATGACTCTAATATGTAATTTTTCATATACAAAATTTTCCTGAATTTTGAAACTGGGAAGGATAATTATGATTGACTTAGCAGCAGGAGGCAAGCCAAGAAGGAATTTCTTTCAGGAATTCTTTAACCCTGGAAGTACAGCAATGACATGAGGGGGGTTTCATGCTTCACTTTACCCACCTGCACTGGACCTCCCAAGTGCCATCTTTTTCCTTAAACCTTCCCCTTCCCCATGTCTTTGATCCTGTGGAGCTCATTGCCATGGAATACTGTGGATGGCTGTTGGGAAGATGTCTGTGCTGGGTGGGAATGCTTCTGGTTTGAGTATGTATACTTTCAGTTTTTCCATCACTGAGGTGGAGCATGACTTCAAGTTGCATGTATTGTGCATAACGAGATAACAAGTTGGCCACACAACAGCATTAGTGTGACGTAAAATAAACGGATACAAAAGCATGTGAATTCTGACTGAGCAGAGAAGTTAAGACAGGTAGTAGTCAGAGCTGGTCGGTATAAAAACCTTGCAATCAGATGAAAAGGATGTATTAACAGGGGAAGCTGATGGTGAGGTGGGTGGTGACTACCCAGATGTATGTGGGAAAACCCAAACAGGAAAATTTTAGGCAGAGTCTAAGGCTTTGCAAAGCTGGGTCATGCCATTTCCTAGCAGTTGTTAAAGCTACAGGATTATTCGGGGGTCAGCTTGAAGTTGTTCTTTGGTTTTGATTGTTCTGTTTTGTTTTGTTTTCTCTTGGTTGGACTGCAACAATGAAAATATTTTAGTATGTGTTGATTTGTGGACCTAAAATGAAATAATTGTGTTCACATTCAAGTTTTTAATGAAGATATTTATTTATTCAGGGATTTGGAGTTGGGTAGGGTTTTTTTTAATGGAAGATGGTATTCCTTCCTGTTAGGAAGGACAAGATTAAAGAAATAAGCCTTGGAGCAGATGGTAAGGAGATTTGTAAGATGGAAATTTAGTCCCTGGTCTCAGGCGAGGCCCTGGGGACATTCATTCCCCACATAGGTGGGTTTTATCTTGGCGGAAACCACCTCTTCCATGTAATTCCAGTCCAAATCCAACACAAACTCCTAGATAGCTGGAGGACAGTTCCCAAGAGAAGGGGTTATGGCAGAGGACAAAACGGCTTGAGGTGACTTACCCTGTGGAAACACACATCTCACTACTCTTACATTCTTCTGCCATCCTGCACAGCAGATCATTAGTCAAACAAGCTAGTAGGTTTCATCATGCTCTCCACATAGAGGGCAGGAATGGAAAGTCCAGGAGGTCTTTTGGTCTTCATCCACCACTCAAAGGGACTGGCAGACTTTCCTGAGGAGCTTACGGTCCTGATGTTTTGTGGATTAGGAATCACAGATGTTGCATAGTTACATTTTTTTTCTTGGTTTAAAGTGGTTAAAATTGAGTTATTTTGTACTGTTGTAATGTCAAAGATTTGCTGGATTCAGGATGATCGTTTACATTAAGAAATCTCTTGCTATCTAAGACTGCAGTTCAGGAAAAGTAGAGTGTTGTACCATGGACTCAGAAACATCTCTGACTTTGACACCTTTGACTTTGGTTCCTCAATGTCACTTTGCCAGTGACAGAATGGGGACCTTTGTTTGCCTTGGCCACTGCATAAAAAACCAGGATATGATCAAATCCAGTTAATCACTCACAAATGTCTCATTTCTTGAATCTCTGAGGGTGTGTAACACATTTTTGGGACTGCTCTCTGCTCCTTTGGCTTTTGTTATAAGTAAGTTAGTCAGGGGAAAATCAAATTTTGAGTTTTCTTAAAAGGAAGTGGAGGAATCCTGGAACACACTAGGGCTCTGCAAATGTACATTTAATCATTTAAAGAAATGTCTTTTGGCTAAAAGCTCTTACCAGTGCTTGCAAGTTGCACTAAAAGCCGTACAACTACATCATTCCCACAACTGATGCAAATTAGCGCCCTTGTTGGCAGTGTCAGCAGAGCGATGCGGGCTTAGTGAATACTGGGGACTGAATTACTCTCCAATTCATAGCAACTTTGAGCAGAATGGGTGAAGTGTCCTAGGGGTGACTCTGCTGGCGGTTACGCCAGCTCCTTGCACAGTGGCACGCATGGAGAGAGACTCGGGCATGTCCTGCCTGCCTTGTTTATTCTATTAAAAGCATTTTGGCTCTGCTATGGAGCCGGGCAGTCAGAGACATCTCCTGCAACCACTTACACTGTTTTTTAAGGCAAACGCGCGCTCTCCCAGCAGCAGCAAACCAGAGGAGCGCGTTTCCACACGTGGCACGTGGTGGAACTCCCTGCTGCAAAGATGTCACGGGGCAAAAAGTACATGGAGGTAGAGGCTTGAGCACATTTGTGGTGAATCGGTCTATTCAGAGCTGGCAGTGAGACGCGATGACCTGCATGTAAATGGGGGTCACCCAGCCATGCAGAGCTGGAAGCTAATGGACATAATGGGGGAGGATCATTCTGCCCTTTCCCGGTGTTATTCATATATATATATTTATATACCTTTAATATTCACTGTGGGATGCAGTTGGAGACAGGGTATTGGGCTATGTGGATTTTAATAAACCTGTTAGTGGAGTTCTTGCCTCTTTACTTTATACCTCTAACCCATCCCGAAAACAATGTCGGATTCTGACAATAAGTTGAAAGCTTTGGAGGGATTACACTGCCTTATTGAGTCTGTACCCAAAGCCCTTTGAGGGCTCCCATTGACTCCAGTGGGATTTGGTTCAGACCTCAAGTGTATAGGACTCCCTTAAGTAAACTCTTTCAAGGCCCATACATGCTGCAGTGCCTACTCGGCTCTTTGTTACTTCTGTGAAAAGGAATGCGACCTTTACACTTCTAGCGAAGAGCTCTGATTTACAGGACTAAATCTTCACGTTTTGGGAGAGATAAGGTTACCATCCCAGCTCCTCCCAACCCTGCTGTGCAGGTGGCTGAGCGGTTGATGAAGCAATCCCTGAATCGCTGCCATTTTAGGTAGATGAGCACTGAGCGTGCAGTATGGCAGATTCAGAGCTTCTTCATAAGCAGATGTCCATGAACAATGGTAGGCAGGGTGGACATCTGGGGTTGTAGGTTGTTCCGATTCATGAGTCAAAGCCCTAGTAATACTCTTTTCGCCGCTGCAGAGCCATTCTGATATCCATGCTAGAAGTTCTTTGAGGTCCCTTCCAACCCTAACCATTCTATGATTCTATGATTCATTTAGTCCATGCGTATACTGAAAATGGTCACAGTGGAAGACCAGGCTAGCAATTCATCTTGGTTTTCTTTCATCCACCCAGTCACTTAGCCACATGAGGGGAAGGGAGTAGATGAGATGGAAGAATACCTTATCAGATTGTACGCTGTCTCTTCCCCTGGCCATTGCCAAAGGCTGCAGTGGGCTACACAGTGAGTAATTGAGCCTGAATTCCAGCAAATCATGTAACGTGCCATTCTTGCTGCTCTAGCTTCTGGTAACTTTGCCTCCCAAACCTGTTGTTCCCACAGGAGAAACTCAAGCGAGTGAGAGGAGCCATTTGATTGACAGTGCTATTTTCTACCTGTATTTTAGGTCACTTCCTGGGTAACAACACTGTGATTGATGTACTGAGACAAGCAGGATTTGAAGTGGAGCACACCCCTCCTGGACAACCAATTGGAAAGTAAGCAGCTGTCCACAGACTATTAATCACTTTCTCTCCTCCTCCTCGTTTTTTTCTCTCCCTTTTTCTGTGACTGACCAAGATTATTGTATTAGTGTAGGAGGGTGGGTAAGGGGGTGAGGAACCCCTCTTTCTCACCCAAGTTCCAGACAAAAAGTGGATTGTAAAGTATCTGTAGTGTGAATTTGGAAACAGATGGAGCCTCAGTGGCTGGCTTTTTTCACTTGTGGACATTATTCAAGTCACAGCTGCTTAACTGCACCAGATGAGAAGCACCACAGTTTCTTTCTGTTTTCAAGAAACATCTTATCGTGCTCTTTTTCCCCCGTAGCTGTTTTGTCTTTTTCTCTCCATGGAGTTTTAGTGGCTTCTCCATTGCAGGGCAGTGGATTGTCACCAACTTCATTTTCCAGGCCTATCCCTCAGGCTACTCTTCTTCAGGTGGGATTGGAGTTTTGCCTGAAGGACCAGACTTAATGTAGCAGATACACCTTGGAAAGCGTGTTCAGTAGGTAAAAAGAGATTTGATATTCCCTGAGATGCTCCATCCATCTGATCAATTAAAGCAGGCAAGAAAGATTGATTTCCAGGCTCTTGGCAACTTTCGTTAGGATAAAACGTGGCACAAAATTGTCCTCAAGTGGTGAAACAGACTTCCTTCCTTCCCTAGACTTTTCTCTTTGCTGGCCATTTAGATGAGGTCTCTGTCTAAAGATATCATAGACAAGAAAACTGGGACGGATGGTGAGAAGACCATTTAGCTTTGCAAAGTTAACCTTTCCCCTGCATTCTGCAGATAAAAATTGGCTGAGATTGCTCTGTTATAGGATTGTTATCCTCATTAGGAGAAAGCGTTAGCAGCATGCTCCTGTCCCTGGTGGGCAGACATGACATGGTCCAAATATGAGGTGAGTTTCAATATGGAGGATTAATCGCAGGGCTAGTAGACCATGTCTGAAAAAGCTATGTTTAATATAGTTGGAAAATCTGGCTGATCTAACCTTGTTTGTGAAACTCTCGCAATGATTCATATAGAATATAATATGGCTCAACTGTACATAAGTGTCTTTGACAGAGCATTTATCCTAAATGCTTCTTGGAATATGTTTAGCAATAAAAGCACAGTCTTAAATAACAATGGGGAAAAGAAGAAGAAAAAGCAATCAAACACAAGGAAGAGCATATATTCAGAGGAGGTTTAAGCAGCACTTTGGCAGAGGGAGAAAAACCAACATGGCACAGGGAAGAGCATTAAACACTATAACTGGCTGGAGCTGGAAATTTTGGCTAAAAATCGACAAAAGGGCCTGTTTATAAAAATACAGCAAAACAACAAACAATACCAAAACCACTGAGGTATACCTTTCCTAGGTTTCTGACAAAGAAACTTTTCCTTTCAGGGAAGCAGGCACTTTCCCCAACAATTTTCATTTAATTGAAAGTATCGTCTTCCCATGAAAAGTATTTCAACTGGAAATTCTTAAAGTATTAATTTATTGGCTGTTTGCAAGCCCTTGAGAAGAAAGAAAGATACAGTAGTGTGAGAGATGTCCAAGAATAGTCTCTGCTCTTTATGGTCTGGGGATATGTTTATACATGTCATCACAGACTCAAAATAACGTGATGGGGCAGGAAAGTTGAAACAAAGCCACTGCTTGATGTTGACTTATTTGCGAAAAGGGGCACCTCTGTGTATGCATTCCTCCACCTTGGCAGCAGTGGCTCTTGTTCATGACGTCTTCCCTAAAATTGTCAGTCCCTGGGGGAAATATACTTGAAAGCGAGTGGACTTGGACTCCTGCCCGGAACAATGCATATGTCCTCAGTTGAATTATCCTACACTTGGTAGCTTCTGTTCCCAGCTCCAGACCAGAGTGTTGGGCAGATTGCTCCCTTTGTCTGGACTAGTACCCGAATTTCAGTGGTATCTTTCCCAAATGCTGAACGTACAAAACTTTATTAAGGGCTGCACTGATGTGCATGAGGACTGGATTGGGTTGAGAGAGAGCACATGGTTGTATTCCATAAAGATTAGATGCTCTGCTGATGGATGTGTTCCTATGGTCTGCCAGTTTTAGATGAGAATACAGAAAGAAAAAGAAATGGCATGGTAAAGAAATCTATAATTACTACTAAATTGTATTATTCAAAGTGCAGAAACACTAGAAGATTACAGAAAGTTTATATAGTCTATACATAGACTATATAAAATATAGTATATATAGAAAGTTTAAATAAAAAGAATTTAAATATATTCACAGGAAGCAGCTTGCTGCCTTTAGAAAAAAAAGAGACTCCCAGACCTGCACATTGGCATCTGTATTTTCATTGTCCTACAGCTGGGGCTGTAGCCATCAGAAGGGCTTGGGGTTCCTCTCCTAGAATAGCCTGTATTTTGTGATTTCTGGCTGAGCTGCAAAAGACTGTTTAATCAAACACAGTTATGACAAAAGTTGACATCATGGTCAGAAAGCACGGCCTGTTAGTTGTTGGGACATTGGGGTTATGTTGCTGTAATTAAAACTCTTAAGGAACCTTCTGTTTTTGTCTACCACTATTTTTTTTTTGCTCTCCTCTTTGCTTTTTAAAAGATGAAAAAAAAAATATGTTTGAAAATAGTTAGAAAGGCCCAGAAGAGGAACCATTTCGGGGTAGCGGTTATACTAAGCTTGTGTATACATAGAATAAACAAGTAGAAGCTCAATAAACTTTGAGCTGCCTGCAAGCAGAGATTGTTTTCTGCTTCACAGAGCTGCAAGTGTTTTCATGGTGATTCTTGTGGAGCCATGCATGAAACCAGAGGTATTTCTCTCCTCTGCTGAAACCCAATGGAGACATTACTGCGTCTCTTCCAAAGGAGTTGTATAAAGGGAGTCAAGCCCACTGCATTGCATTCTGGCACTGACAGTTGAAAAAATGGATAGTGTTCAGGGAAGATCAGCTGGACTCTAATGTAGAGATTGGTGGGGGTGGACAGCACATGGAAAAAATGCAAAGATTGGAAAAAAATTAAGCAGCTGCATGCTTATGTTTTGGCCAAGGAAATTCAAAAAAGGATTGTTGTGGACAGATTGTGCCCAGAAGGACCAAGAGGAGGTTTGGAGGTTTATCATATTGAAACTAAGGGTGTATTTGGCTGAATATTAATGATTTCTTGACAGTTAGTGGCAGGACAGTCTTTCTCAGGTTAAGTCAGAAGCCTCATTATTTGAAAGAATGGAAGTAATTTCAGCAAAACACTCATGCTATGTCCTACTTACTACCTATGCTGCTTTGCCCAAAAAAGGAAATGCTATTTTTCTTTAGTATCTCTGTTCCTACAGTAGTATGATTATTATGCTTGAAATGATTAGCAGTCTGAACTTTGTTGTTTGATAATAACAAAGCAGTGGTATCATAAATAGGTGGGATAGTCTGGTATTGGTGCTTCAGCTCTCCCATCCATTTCAGTATTAGAAAGGACAAGAGAATATCTTTTTATCAAATAACTAGTACTGTTCATGTGTATTAGAAAAGCCTTGGGAAGAGTGAAACAGGACGAAACCCAAACTGTTTATGCTTTCGGTTACATACAGGCTGGGTCAAGCCAGAAGATTGTTGGCTTTTTCTTTCCAAAATGCTAAGCATGGGTTGTGAAATGGCTGCTCTTTAAGCTGACCAAAATGAATACCTAGAGCCTCACATTTCTGTTGTCTAGTGACAAGCACAAATTTGAGCCAAGTTCTTCCCTTCTTGAGGTACTAGGGAAAAGTAAAGTGAGACCTTGGCAGGCTACAAGAGATAGCCAAGGCATGGAAGGGTTTAATGGCTCCAGAATCAATGAAGTGGCAAAGAAAGGTTCATAGAGTGTATAAAACTGGCGTGGAGCTATTTGGGGCCTCTCACAGACTGAATTTTCGTAGTCCCCTAGCTCCTGTTGGTCTGCCTGGTGCTGGCCTTTCTGAGCCTCTTCTAGAATCCCACCAGCAGACTATTGAAAATACCTTCTTTAAACCTCAGTCCCTGTCTGCAAAAGAAACCCTGTTGTACTCAGCATGCAGAACAATACCATAAACACTTGAGAACTTATCCTTACATTGGCTTCATTTGTTTATTTTGTTGCCTGCAGGAAAGCATCCCAAATTTGTTTGCCTGACAACCTTCAACAGTATTCGTATTTGCTGTGTATTTTGCTGGCTGTCCTCCTTGTCCCCAAATAAAGTCATTGGAAGATGAATGGCTGAATCAGTATCTCATTGCTTTGCTCTGAGATAAGAAAGGCAACTTTTTTTTTTGGTGGGGCTTCTGCCAGTTGGCCGTTCCTGCCCATCTCTGTCTTCAGAAAGCAGGGCTGCGTGCTTGCGGTGGGGAGAGAGGAGGAGATGGGAGAAAGTTTCCCCTCAGATGGATTCCAGTGACTTGAGCAGAAAAGGGCCACAGCTGCTTCACATTTAATTTGAAACAGCCAAATTGCAAGATCAATCCCGGAAGCACCTGTGTCCATGATGACTCTATTGTTAGTGGGTTCTCAGAATCGGCTCTGACCTTCCGCCACGCGCCAAGCCCTGACGTACTGCACACCGTTTCCCCGGCCAGAAAAACACGCAGCAGTGCTCATTTCCATCAGACTGCTCTTTCAGATATTATGCTCAATGCTACCTTCTTTCAAAAATGGGAGAATTCAGAGCAATCTTTTCTTTCTGACCATTTGAGATTTTATTGTAAACTCTCTGAGCTCTGCTGTGGAAATTAATTACCCTTCCTCTTTGTCTGAACTTCCTGGCCCAGTCGAAGCAGCATGTCTTTGCTCTTGTAGCTTATTTCTGTTCTTCTTTCTGAAGCAAAGAGCTTTCTCCTTCACCTTTTCCTATAGCATCCTACAGGTGCTACATCCTATAGCATCCTGACTCCCCTACTCAGCACTGCCTCATGGTGGAAGTTTCTTTGCTCCATGGTGAATGCTTTCTTGTTTCCCATGGAATGAAAGCACACCTGATCCACACAGTGATGCAGCCTTTTCACTCCATTTGGATCCATAACCTTCAAGAGGTGACATGCAGAGATGGGAAAATGTTTGACATAACGTTCATCGTAGACCCAAATTGGTAAAAGTGCCAGTTCAATAGATTATACCCCAGAAACTTACGGATGCCATCAGAGCCCTTAGGAGTCTCCCAGCAGTTGCCATGTTCCCTAGGATGGCCAAGCAACTTGAGCTTTCTGTTGCCAGCCTGGCAGGGTTACTCTGCTCTGCTGCTAATGTTCAGGATGTGTTTGGGAGAATGTTAAATTTGTAGTGAAATACGTAAAATTTTATAGAGAAAAGAGGCAAATGGAAAAAAAAAATGGGAGCTGCAACATTTTCATTGAGAAACTGAGTTAACTGAGAAAAAAAGAAGAGCTGGGGAGATGTTAGCACATTCTGCATCTCATCTCCTCTGAGATAGGGAAAAATGCACATTTTTTTTTTCTGTGGGTGGAATAATCTCCCCATTGGGATGCTGCAGTTCTTAATCCTATTGTAAACCTTTGGATCTTTCACTTGATCTGAGCCTGAAGATCATACTCCCTTCACTAGCTTCCTTCCCTCAGAAGAAAAGCAAACCCATTATTTAGGGAAGTTTCTCTGACAGCATAATTTGCAGTAAGAGGTGTATGGGGATTAAGTGGGGTTCATCTACATGCATTGACAAATTTATTGCCTCATCTAACATTGGAGAATATAACTACTTAATGCTTAAAATATTTAGTCATGAAAATATGCACATTACATTTTCCGGAGATTCCCACATGCCTTTACAATATCCTCCTTTGCTATTTCATTGTCTTTGTGTCTATAATTACCTTATAGCCACAAAGCACAGGGTCTGAGCCAGTCAAAGTAACTACTGGGGAAAGAAATTGAAGAAAAGCTCCAAGATGTGGTAGAGAAGCAAAGTCAACTCACAAGTTCTCAGCCATAGAAACCTAATTATCCTGTCACTTCCTGAGCAGCACATTTCTTACGGCCAATGCATCTGCATGTTCTTCAGGTCACTTTTAAACACCAAACACCTTCTTAAAGAGTGGAATTTAACAAATTGCTATCAAAAAAAAGATCTGTGAAAGAGCAGGATAATTCATGGTGTTGGTGGAAGAATAGGGAACAGATCTTCTCAGGAATTTTGTGCTTGACCGGTTCTCCCAGTGGGACATTCACTTTTCTCTATAATCAGATTTTATCCTTGGCAATATTTCTGGTTTCTTTTGAAAAAATTATTTCATATTGCATATCATTCTCTTCCTTGGGAAGTTGCACACAGGGCCACAGGGGAACCTGGGCTTGCTTCTTTTTGCTGAAGGGCAGCTTGCTTGCTGAGCTGTCCTGAAGCCAGTGTTTAAGGATTCTAGGGTTTTGGCTGCTCTGCAGCCCATTGGTTTTAGGAGATCTATATCTCATGCTCCGTAAGCTATCTGTAGTCAACTGACAGAGCCTTGGAGGCTTCAAAAGTTCAGAGCTAGTTCTTACTTTATTTCTTAGCCAAGTTTTGGAGTTCTGAAGAAGCTGATTTTTCATCCTCTTTCTGCTTCCAGCCAGCTCTAATTGCAGATCTTTTCACCCTAAGGTCGTTAGTATAAGATTAAAATTGTAGTCTATAGTTAGTGGAGATAAAGCTGATCCAGACTGCACTGAAGTCAACAATAAGGCTTCCATCAGTGCCAGTAACTTTCAGAAATCATCTTTAATATGAGATTGCTGCTGATTGTCTTCTTCCTTTGACTGTGAGGAGCCATGAGGGAAACGGTAGAAAACTGAGAATATACTCACATAGTTGTGCAGATGCTTATGGTAGTCAGCATAAAAAGACTGGCTTTTCCAGCAGACTGCTCATGGTTGTCCTAGCCAGAGAGCCCAACTTGCTTGCAGGAGGTGTCTGGCTAGTTTTAGATGACTGATCATTTTGTAAAGTGAATTCCCCTCCAATTTGAAGGACTTGGGCCCCATGTTCAAGTCAGACAGTGTCCTTAGACTTCTTAAGCCTTCGGAAGAATTGGCCCATCCTCTCCCCAGAGCTACATGGAAACAGTGAGATTGTCTGAGTTTTGTGTTTGTGTATACATCCTACACTTGTCCTGTGGATTGATGGCCTCTGTCCCAAGCGATATCAATCTGGGCTGAAGTGCAGCTGCACTTTGTAACAGCTCAAGGAGCACAAAGGTATCAAGTGGTATTGTGTGGTTTGAAAGATGTCGTTTATCTAAGGAAGTTTGTGGTCTGTTTGCTGTCACTCTGTCTTTGCAGTGCCGACTTCCCTTACCTTCACTATCATGTTGTCAAGCAAAGAGACCTCACACGTTTGGACAGATAGCTTTTCCACTGCCAGAGCTGACTTCTTTTCCTTCAGCAAGAGGGCTGTGGGTTGGGTTGCAATCAATAGAAGAACTTGATTCAGTGTGAATGTAATTGCTAGTAATTTTGCTTGCAGGGAGCTCTCTAACATGCATGTGTTCCTAAAAAAGGAACAGAATAAAAGGAGTCAATGAATTTTTTAATTGACACTTTCACTTAAAATTCCTTCAAGAATTAAAAGAAAACAGTTGGGGATACAGTTTTCTACATAGGATTACACTAACAAGTACATTCTGCATCTTCGAGAGTGATCAGGTGTTCATAGGGACGTTCTTCTCAAATTAAATGAAGTTAGAAGTACTCCAAAATAACATTGTGTGACTGGTGGCATGGCCAAATGACTCATTGTGGGTAGAACTTGTGGCAAGCTGTGAAATTTACTGACACATTTCTGAATTACCTCCAAAAGTAGAAGGTCACTCTTATATAGATAAAAGATGTGATAACCTTGACATTTATTGTCCACTTCAGTGCGAAATGGCCTCACTTTTAACAGCTCGTGGTATCTCAGCCAAGCCCGGTGGCTTCACACAACCCAGATTTGGGTCTGAAATGACTGTGTGGATGTCACTCTAGGAGAACCATGGTGAAGGCTCAGGCTAAGAAACATGTATATCAGCTGTTCCTCCTAGTTAAGTGCTAGTAGTAGGAGCAGAAATGCCAAAAAAGTAAGTTCTTAGAACAGGACCAGTAAATTAAGAATGGTGAATGTATGAAGCACTTGTCACAGTAAATAGCTTAGAAGCCAGAATATATTTTCATGTCATAATCATTGAATCATTTTTATGAGAAGTCAAAGTAAATTCACATGTAATCTGTAAAGTATGTAAAGAGTTTAATTCATTCTGTAAATCATGTGTTGGGAATACTGGGTGCAGCTCCAGATCAGATATACTGCAGAGAAGCTTTAAGGCTTTAAAATCCTTCCACAAGCTAAACTGATCTCCAGAACCTTTGGAGGTTCACCCTCCTCTGGAGCTCTTGCTCCATGCAAGTGAAAGTCATGCCAATATGTTTCCTATTTCCTGGGGATTAAACTGCTGTATTTGATGACTCAGAACTTCCCAAGAAAGCAACTCAGTCGCTCACTCTGTCTGAAGCGGCCTCTGGTATCTCAGAGGACAAGTCTTCTCCTGGGCAGTGATTCATGATTTCAGAGCAGAGAATCAGCTCTCCTTTTTTTTTTTCTTCCCACAAAGTTAATTAATAAAACAAATTTCTATTAGTGGGTGTTGAAAGACTTTGGCTTTCCACCTACACTCCCAAATGCTCTGCATTCCAGGGAGAATGAAAAATGGACCTGTGAACAGAAACAGGAGGGAGGAAAAACAGATCAGATGCTGTGTATGGATATAGACGTAATGGCTGTTGATAGATACGATGGAAGAACAGCCTGAATTAAGACAATTTCCTGCAATTATGATTACTAAAAAACCACTACTACAGTAATCCATTTTTGGAATTAATACATGCAGATCTGGAGATAAAGATTGAGGCACAGAGCGTGACTGACAGAAACTGAATTATCAAGGCCTCCGCCTTGACCTTGTGTTCAGGCTGGTGGTTGGCATGGACCAGAGTTGTTCTGCTTGTGAAAATCAGAACCTTTACCACTGTGACAGACCTCTGAGACTCTGGTTGGTCAGGAGAAAGGAGCTGGAGGGTTTATCCCATCATGGCCAGTGTGGACCTGGCTGTGCCCCGTCTGCTTCATCTGTAGCCCCACCATAGAACAGAACTTTTTGTCAGCAACAAGAATTAAATAAACACCCAGTATGGTCATAACTCCTGTCGACTTCAGTGAGAAAACAACTGATCCCACAGGGGACCAGTGATGATGGGAAGACTAGTCTGGGGATATTTCCTCACTTTTCTGCTGTATGGGATGTCAGACCAGCTCAAAACTATGTGAGTGCCACTCTATGCTGGTCGCAGCTTGCAGAGGAAGAGACCTAATTTGGTGCTCTCATTTGTGGATAAGAGCACACTGAAGCCTTTCTCCACTGACACCTAGGACACACGTCAGGTGAAAGATACTAAGGTTTTCCTGCTAACCTGCAGCATCTCAGCAGGAAAGTCACAGACAGGCTCCAAGTGCTTTGATATCCAGTGCCCTGTCTGGACACTAGATTTGAATCTCCTGTCATCTGACCCCAGCTTCATGTTTTCAAACATCTCTTGCAAAAATAAAGGCACTCACAGAAATACCTCTGTTGAGACAGTATATCCCTGTTTATGTTTGAAGGGCCGATACGAATCTGGAGTCCCCAGCGATCAAAGTGCATATTCACTGAGATGAGCCCCATGTTGTGTTTGAAGTGAGCGCAGCGCTTTGAAACAAGGATGAAGCAGGAATAAATCAGGATGAAGGATGTGGGGCATTAACTCCTTTACATGAAATCCCTGCTGGAAAGACGTGGCCAGTGTTCCAAAGCTTTCCATGGAGAGTGCTCGGAAGTTGCATACCCCAGCCTATTTGTGGAAAGCTAAACAGTTCCCTATTGTCCTTGATGTGAAATGCTTCCCAGATAAACACTTTCCCCCTCCATTGAAGAAAAATGATACAGCCTCTCCAGAGCTCTGACACAGAGGGACTCCACTGGGCTGCCACTCAGCCTCTGCAAAGTTGCTGGTTTCTGTTGGCGCTGGGCTGCGCTAAAGGCTATAGTTCATATACATGCCAGCATCGTTAAGAAAAAGCTAAGTTATTGAGTGAGACAGGGACAATCTTCAAGGGTTTAATAACATGGTATACCCACATCTTTGTGTCTCTGGCTTCATTATACCCCTGGAATGTAAATCCCAAACCACAGTGGCTAAACAAGGTTCACATGGATCTCAAATACTTTTGTGGTATTGTCTCCTCCTGATTTTTGAAGGGGAAAGAAAACATTGCTAGCTGAAATAAGCTCACGTGGTTCTCTATAAGCAGAGCAGTAGACCTCTGCTGCTGTAGTGGGTTTAGATGTAACATTGCCTGCATTTGCGGCATTTTGAGTCATTTTAAGGAATTATTCCTCACATCCACAGAGTCAAGGCATCATATTCCAGCACAAGGAAGATCCAGAAGTCCCTGCGTGAACTTTGGAGAGAGAAAGCTGATTTCTGAAATCAGCAGTGCTAAGAATCAAGGCTGTCTATCACTAGGGTAATAGTGGTGGTGGTTTGGTCCAGGTCACTGGATGGCTTTTCCTCTATTTTTCTCATCCTGGCAGATGCAGATCTGGAGGACTTCATTGTGTCCTCACCTCTGACTCCAGTTAGGGCACAACATGTAGTTTTGTTGGGTGCCTGCTTCATTCCTCCATAGTGCCACCCAGGCTGAAGACCTCTTCCCAGGAGCAGCCGGTCATTCCACTCATTGACCTATAGTCAATGGATGCAGTAGGTGCACAGATTTGCTTTTAGCCACCATTTTGTCAAATTGAACCTTGCTTTGTATTTGTGACTAAGGAATCACCTTTCTTCCCCTAGAGGCATGTGATTTCTTTCTAATGTTAAGTAAGAATTTTGTGCTTGTATCCAGGTTACATCTAGATTAGGTTTTAGGTCAAAAATGAAACCGGAAAGTGCAACCTCCATTGACGTTTAGCAGGTATTGAGGTTTTAAATCCCTGAAGAAATTTTAGAAACCTCCCCTTTAAGGTTAAAGGACATTGACTTGAAAGAAAGCAGAGTTAACAGGTGTTTTATTTGTTTGTTTTACAAATGTAGAATTGAATTCAGGGTGATTTCTATGTATTCATACCTATAGCAATCATTGCTGAATGGTCAGGAATTCCCGCTCAAATCAGTTTGAGGTGGCAAATGAAAGGTACGGGCAATCAGAAGTGTTTAAAATGAAATGATGGAGCAGGAGACTGATTTTATTTTCTTCTTCTTTCACTACTGGGCTGCACTGTCCCACTTCTCTCCCTCTTCACCTCCCCTGCCTTTCCAGGAAACCCCTGGTCAGTCTGTGAACAATGGACCTGTGAGGTTTAGGAGTCCTGTGTGGCCTCAAGTTACGCCAGGGGAGGTTCAGGCTGGATATTAGGAAAAAATTTTTCACTGAAAGGGTTATCAGACATTGGAATGGGCTGCCCAGGGAGGTGGTTGAGGCACCATCCCTGGAGGTGTTCAAAAGACAGGTTGATGTAGTGCTGGGAGGTATGGTTTAGTGATGGTGATGCTTCTTGTTTGTTGTGTGGGTGTCTATTTTTGTCAGTTAGGTTGACGGTTGGACAAGATGATCTTTAAGGTCCCTTCCAACCTAGAAGATTCTGTGATTCTGTGATTCTAATCGTTGGACTCCGGTATCTAGGAAAGGGCTGAGCTCATACCTGAGCCTTTCCTCATAAAACCTGTCTCCTTCTTGATTATTTTCATATAAATAAGGGCATAGCCTCTTTTTGCTGTCTGTGCTGCTTGGGATGGTTCAGTTACAGCTGGCTGTCAGCGTGAGTGTTACTTAAGGGAGGAGGCAGAGGGACAGACAGGCGTGTGTGCAGGGTGTCATCGTTTGCTTAGGAAAAAAGCATTGCTTGAGTTGCCTGTGCTTCTGTTCAGAATTAACGTCTCTGTCTCGGTGGGCCCAGTGGGGCAGCCCCAAGTGCTTAGTCTCATGGCAGAGAGAGGAGTCAGATGAATCGTTCTGCGGTTTTTAATTAAAATGTCTTATGCAGGGCAGCATTTCAACAGCACGAGGTGGCCGTTCCGCAGTCTGGCCCACACTTATCTGTCCACAGAGCTCACGCTGGCCCCACCAGCACAGCATCTCTGAATCTTTGCTGTGTTTCTTCTCACTGTCTTCATGTGAGGTGGGGAGTTATCCCCATGGGTGGGTGGAAAACTGGGACATAAAGAGGTTTTTAATTCCCGGAGGGAAACTATGACAGCAGAACTGCTTTAGCATTAGTTAAACTACTAACCACTAAACCACTGGGTGATCCCTTCCCTCTAGGGATTTAACGGGCCACACTCAGGCTGGGAGAGCTGTGAAAATCCTGGCAGGGCTGTGCTGCTCCAAATAAACACGAGACATGTCTTAGCCACCGCAGAGCATGACACAGAGGTCATCTGAGTCTCCTTCCCAGTGCCTGGGACTCACCCACTCCTCTCAGCACTTTCCTGTGCAGATGTTTCCCGTCTGGAGCTGCTTCTTGGGCTCTCTGTTTCTGGGCTTAGTGTCTCCTGGTACGTGCCTGTCAATCTCATACTTGTGGTACAGAGCCGTCACCTTTCCAGGATTGATCTTAGCTGCCAGGGTAGATCACGAGAGAAAAACAAATTCGAGGACTTTCTATGCCTGACAGCAACATACATTTTCCTCTACTGTGCAGACAGTGCAAGAGAAAATGGTGTTCCTTAGCCTTTTGGCTAAGGCAGCATCCCTGACCTGTGCTATGGATCCAACATTCCAGCAGTGGAAGGTGTTCTGAGATAGAGAGGAGGCCTTACTTATTAAAAGATGAAGTCCCTTGCAGGAGAACTAGTAAGGAATAATATTCAGTGTGGATTAAGCAGTAATGACAAAAGCTGAATGAAGGTTGCAAACATAGAAGCTGAACACTTTCTCATCCAGACCCTTTGAAAATTAAGTATATATTCCAGTGCAAGCCATGTTGCAGAGGTGACCTGATTGACCTCATCCCATGAGGTTGGTAGGGAGGCACACTCTCCATGGATGGAAAAGACAGTTCATCTCAGTAACATATTTTACAAAACCCAACTTTAAACTACCAAATTGCTCTGAGAACAGAATAGTGATTTTCACATAAAAAGCCCTCTTCTAGCAAAAGAATATTGGCTTTTCTGTAGTGTGAGCAGGATTCCAGCACCACCTCAGGAGAAGTCCTAGTTTGGTCACTCTCAACGTGTTCCAGTTCTGCGTAGTGATAAGAAGCTAATGTGACTGCTAGAACCCATGCCAGATGCCAGGCATAGTTTTGATGAGTCTCTGACGTCTGTTAGACCTGTGATATTACATGCTTTTGAGTAGCCAGGCAGTGCTGCAAATACTGGGCTGTGATACCCTCTCAAACAACTGGCACTTAGATAATACATTTCCAGGCAAACAAACAAATAAGTAGAGACTAAGAAGACACACATGCACATACAGGGGAGGGGGTAGGCTTCCTAAGTGACTTGCTGTGCTCTGGGGAGCAGCAGAACAAGTGGTTTTCATTTCCCTGATGTTTCACTTACTGCTGTGTGGGGTTCTCTTCATGGGAGGAGAGCTGGGCTTAATCGCTGGTTTTGTGTATGTCTGTGTGTGTGTATAAACAGTTTATTTAGGAGTTGGGTCTGTTCAAGCTTGTGACAAGAGCCATTTGTCATTCACATAACACCCCTAGTGAAGGTTTCAACCACTTCCAGGTCTCATTTATTATTTTTCCTTGACAAATTAAATCGCAGAGATTACACATAGAGCAGCTGAGGATGTTGTTCTCTCTCTGGTCAATGAAGCCGGTTGGCCTAATTCTTCTGCTGGCTCAGCAGAAAGCCCCTGGTAGCCATGCATGGACATTCCCTCCCTTTCCTCCACTGGAAGATGACTGGCACCAGAATTGCTTCAAAGGCTCATCACTCTCCTCCCCCTTTTCTCAGGAGAGACTATTAGTAGGGGACCTAGATAGACCTCAGTGACTTGTGGTGGCCAGTGCTAACCAGTTACACACAGGAGGAAGGAAGCACTGTCCTTATGCAGACCTTCCTCTTCCTCCTCCAGGGTTTTATCTGTGTTGGTTATTCCTTGGAGCAGGTGAGCCCCCAGAGCTCCTTTGCAATGAGGTCTACAGCAGAGTTCAGGGAGGGGAGCTGCAAAGGCTTTGCACGGTTGAGTCATTGTGCCCTCAGCTGTATCGGTCCGACATCATCTCATACTCTTTGCTTGTCAGCTTGCTGAGATGGAGCTCTTAAATGTGTGCATAGTTCATTTCTGGCATTCATAAATGTACCAATAAAAATAACAATAATAGACATTGCAATGAAGGAGAGATATTTTCTGGGGTCAGCGCAAGTTTTCCTGCTTTAAGGGGAGAAGATCTTGGCCCTGTTGTTTGTAACTAGTCGGTGAGATTTCACCGAGTTCATTAAAAATCAATCTTTCATGTGGCCTCGGATACCTCCTAGGCATAGGATTCAAGCTATAGTTCAAGGTCTAATCTCATAGGTTTCAATTAACAACCAAAAAAGAGACTATAAAATCTTATTTTCTTCCTTAAGGTTTCAACAGCAATGTACATGCTTCATTAATAAATAATTTTAATGAAGGATGGATTTGTCAGACAGAAATAAGTATTTGATACAAGCAGTTTCATCATCGAGTTAATTCAGAGAGGGAACCCAGGTAAAGCCAGGCTAATATGTAGAGAGACCTTATGTGAAGTCCATTGACATTGGAGTTGATAGAACAGCATGAGACATTAAAGCAAGTGGAGTTTGGAAGAAGAGCTCTCCTGCCTTCATCATGTTTCAAGGGCTCTGTCTGTTGCCACGTAGTAAAAATGCCCACAGACAGGCTGAAGTGTTGTCTGAATATAGTTTCTGACAACTGTCTTGTTCTTTTCTTGGAAACACTCAGGCCCTGTGATAAAAACAATGCCGATGGGCTATAATAGCATTTTGGAGAAAGGCAGACTGGCCCTGTGGTTCTTTTTTTAGCTCAGCAACCATCAATGGCCAAGCAGATCAGATGTTTTACAATGTCAGCTACAGAGAGGAAAAGTGGATCCAGTGTAATAGAGATGTGGGATCTCTTGCAGGCATGGGCTTCTTATGGCCTTTTGGTTCCACACTTCTGCCTGCTGCTCAGTTTAAGTGGTCCATGTCTCTCTCCTCCTAGTGACAGCAGCTACTTATGTGCCCATGTTATCTGTCATCTTGCAATTGTAAGAGCCTGGATTGAACAAAGTACTTGAGGAAGACAAGTTGCCATGCTTGTACAATTTGTGATCCATTCAGTATCTCATCTCTGCTGCCGGGGCCCAGCTTCAGGAGCATCAGAGGGAAGTGCGGGAGAAAACGCCAGGCATACATTGAATCATCTGCCCTTAGTTCAAGTCTGTGAAAACGTTTGGGTCCTTCAAGCTAAGCGTTTGGTACCTTGCTCCGTTGACGTTTCTGCAGAGAGTTTATTTTTAAGATGTGATGGAAAATATGAACTCCTGCAGGTGTTTGCTCTCTCCAGAGGATCCAGCAGAGAAGGGAAACCAATTCCCAAAGGAGACAGAATTCAGTTTGGATTGCAAATGAGTAAGGTACAGACAACAGTTATGCATTGGCTGTAATTCTTCTGAGGAATCAAAATTGAGCAGCCAGTTTGGGATTTTTAATTTTGTCAGTTAGCTGCTTAGTCTGGAAACTTGTCTGGATGAAAACTATTGGGATGGAACAAATGCATCCCCACTTTCTTTTTTGTGCGTAAGCCGAGATCAGGAGTGGTTTGGGAATAACCAATGGATGAGATGAGAATAGTTTTGCAACTGAGTTGGTAAACCTGCTGCTATACAGCTCAGTGCCCCAAAAGCTGATGACTAGAGAGGAGCAGACTGCCATAGATGTCAGGAGCACCATTGACTTAAAATGGAAGTAGGAGAGAGACGAGTTTTGGTGAGTGTTTCTAGTTTGATTGTGGCAGCTGGAGGAGAAAGAAGGATTTGTTCAGCCTTGACTTGCTTTCCAGTCACTGGAGTCTGAGATTGTAACCACTGAGATAAGATGAGATGGTGGCATTTGGTCACCATTGTCCAGTTTCTCAGACAGTGCTCAAACCACGTAAATATGCCGTAGAATCAGAACTGGCCCAAAACCTAAGCCCAAACCAAAACTTTGCAAAGGTCACAGTTAGACCTCGAGAAACTTGGCATTATAGATTGGACGAAACTGAATAAGAATTTCATGCTTTGCAGAAACTGTTAAATGATGAAAGTTAATTTCCAGCACCTGAAAAATCTGCTGTGTATAATTAATATGACATCACCTCGAAGAAACATATAAAGATTCAAGAGTTTATAAAGAGGAAACAGAGATTACGTTGTCCAGTAATAAGTCCACCATTGTTCTTTATTACAGAAATATGTATGTGTTTCTTAAAAAGTTATTAAAAGAAAAGAGCAATATATTTACTCTTGTTACTAATGGTTTTCAAGCAATAATAGGAAAAAAAGTGTGGAATACAGCTTTAAAATATTCCAGTTCAATAAAAATGTAACCCTAAAGTCTTCTTTTGTGGTGTAATCCCATCACTTTAGATTCAGCGGAAATGGCAAATTTGGACTGAAGTCAGAATTTCCACTCCAGAGGTAATGCTGATACTGCAACATTTGTTTCTGTCCAAAATCAGGGAGCAAAAGCAGAAACACTGAAAAATCATTGCAAAGTCAGCACTCAGAAATTTCTTAGAAGAAGCTGTAACATTTCAGTTAACATTATGTGGCAAGTTTTTCAGTGGTACATGGACGTAAAGGAGTTGCAATTTGAATGTGAAGCCCTTTTTCTCCTCTGTGAAGTAGAATTCCAGAACGAACCAGATGTCTCAGGACAACTGCAGAGCCCATGTTGAACCAGGATGCTCAAGCAGAAAAGAGCCCACCTTGATCTGTGGAGCAGATACAACTTCCATAAGACAGTGAGCCACCAAAGACAACTGTATGATGAGTATTTTGCTTAAACCAAACTACCCAGGCAGAAATAGCTTAGCAATAAATTCATATGGTGATAGTAAAGTAGTGAAGATTTAGGGAATGGAGTTTGAGGTGACGCTTTGCGTGCCACAATATGGATCTTATTTGCTATTAACGTGCAAGATTGGAGGGTTGACCCATCCTTCCTCTGTGGGCACAGTCCTTCTTTTGAGAATGGAGTGTGCGGCTTACACAGTTTATGCTAAAAATGCGTGAACAAAGGATTGTCCAGTTCAAGAACTGAACCAAAAAACCAAGAAGGGGAAATAAGTTCAGAGGAAACTGCAGTGGAACATTTTGAGGACATTTTTGAAGGCAGGGGTTGTGTTTTGTTGGTTTTTGTCATGTTTATTTATTAGTTGGGTTTTTCTTTTTAATTGAGATCAATTTTTAAACAAAAAAGGCCACTTTGTAGCATTTAAGTCTTTGAAAACAGAAGACAAAAAAAATATAAAAGCTTTGTTCAGAAAGTGCTGAAATGAAACATTTTGACTTTTCTGAAATGAAAGAATTCTTATTAAAATGTGGAAATGGCACGTTACAAATGTTTCAGCTGTCCTCTCTTTTTCAGCAAATTCAACCACTCAAGTTGGAAAGAGTTTGCATTTCTTCTCCTATGCCCCAGATCAGCTCCACTTTTAATGAAATGGGATAGATAACAAAAGCTTTACGTGCTTCTCTCATTTTATAGTTTCTCAAACTGGGAAGGAAAACATCGCCATCCATGGGAATATCTTGACCTCACAAGATTTTCACTTCATTTATGCACAGAGTTGAGGATTTACATATCTATGTATATACTGAGGACCAAGTTCCCTTTCAAACTAAGGTCACAGTTCTTGAACAACAGTGGTTCTTCCCAGAGAAATACTCTGGCATGGATTCTGAGTCCAGACGTACCATCCAAGTTTTGGGTGGACTGTAATCCAATTTAACTACTTAACCTAATTTAACTGCTCTTGAGATGTAGTCAACTCTGAAAAAAACCCCATTTTATTTCTGAATTCTGTTAAGAAATAGAAGTGCTTTAATTTTAGCATACAGGCCTAAGGCAATTGCATTCTACATAAAGTGACCTCATTATAATTAAGCCAATGAGGTGAATAAATAATCATGGATTTCACAGGTATTCTCTTTGCCTGTCTCTTGAACCCAGATTCATCCCAGTAATTTATGGCGCTTACCTGATAAGTTCAGATAAGTTAGATATGGGGACAATCTAGTTCTCCTGTCTCTACTTTGGAGTTACTCTCTTTTGCATTAAAAAAAATATATATGTCTGAGAGTATAGATATATGCATGCTTTCATCTTGAAGGAGCTGAACTCCGTGGTGCTATGAACTGGTGTCACCTGACAATGTGAGAGACCATGATCTAAATCCATACTTCACATCCTGAGTAAGAGGTCCTGTAAGCTGGCATGGGTTAGGATTTCTGCCTGTTTTTCTGTTCTCCTTTTGTTTGCTTTTTGTTTGTTCTTCTTTTTTGTTCAAAACCCAAGGGTTTTGAAAATCTGAGCTCCATCCTGGCGTGGAAGAGAAAAAAAATGTAAAAATTCTTGTGGGACAGGACATTCTGGTGCCCGTCTTGTGGGTGTGCATGACTGCTCTCTCTGAGAGATGCATAAGGAAAAAAAAAAGCAAGCAGATGTCTCTGTGGCCTGTGGCAACGGGAGCAAGGATGCGTGCAAGGGACTGATGAATTCCTGCCTTGACAAAGACTCCGAAACTGGTGGAATTTATGAGAATCCGTCTATAATAAAATGCTCTTAACTTAGAGTCTGGCTGTCATCCGGGTGCATCCCAAGAACGGTGGCATAAGGATAAAGCTGCCACATCACACATTCCTTGCTATCACCACAGCTTCTCTCTTGATGAAACAAAATCTTTCCTTGTCTGACAGTTCTGAAAATTGAAGCAAGAAAACCTCAGGGATGTTGCTGTACTTGGAAGCGCATGCAAAGCATGGCAGTCTTCTGAGCAAAACTTTTCCATTGCTCGCACTACAAAGACAAGATGCAAATAACAAATTGGCAAACTTACATTTTAGAAGATTCTGCACATATCTGAGGGAACAGAAATGTTACCGCAAGATTGCTGAAAAAATAGATGGATGGTTTAGTTGTGTGGAAGACGTGTATGGTCAGCAAGGGCAAAGTCCTTGTCCTGCTGAAGCCCAGGGGAGGCTTGATGGGACTCACCCCAAGCATTATTAGCATTACTCTGGCAGGGTCAATGGGCAGAGGCGTTAGTGGGGTCTGTCCTGCCTGATGCTCCCCTCAGACAATCATCAGTCAATCAGTGGTTGGGAAAGTCCCTGTTGTTTGGGACGAGGTGTGGTGCAAAGTGTGTGTTAACACCACGCAGCCTCCACCAGTAGGGAAAGGTGGGCTATTCACAAAGGCTCTTCAGAGCAGGAACGAAACTTGTATGCTCTGATTCATCCTACGGAAGAGGTTATCAAGCCTAGAGATGGTCACGGCCCTCTGAGCTGCAGAAGTTTGTTGTCTGATGTGAAAGGTGGGAAGATACTTGCCTGGGCAGGGAAAAAGGCATGGGCAGACTGCCAGGTGGCTTGAGGTTGAAAGTGGTACCTGGGCAATTTTAAGTCTGGGAATTAGGAAAAGAAGTTACAGGACTTCATGATGTTAGTGTCATTTTTCTGACGGGATCATTGGATAAACCTAGCAGGTCCTGATGACGAGTCAATTTTCTACTGTCAGTGCCAGCACAGAGTGACAGTAGAGACCACAAGGCGGAGAGGGAAATGCTGAGACAGCCTAATGGAGCATGCGGCTTAGCCTAAACAACTTGTGTATTTTGTTTTGTTCTTCTGATTCTTGAAAAGAATTAGAAAAGGAAGGCAGATTTCACCAGAAGTGAAACAAAACCACAAGGCTCTTTGTAGATTAAGCGTTTTCAAGAACTAGCAAGAATAAATGTTTTCCTGTTTTCACTCTGTTTTCTGTACCTTAAGCTATGTGAGATATTTGCTGAGATTCCCAAGTTTTCTTATTTGGACTCCATTATTTTAGAGAACTTGTTTTGCAGAACTGTGCATCCCAGGGAAGGAAATTAAGGTCAGAGATGACAAAAAACCAACCTAAGGGCCTGAAATACTTTTAGTTTCTCAAAGACCACCCCATGTGGGAATGATAGATTTAAAAATGGGTGGAACCTCTAAGCCTGGAGTTGTATCAAGTTATTCATGAAAAACCTCTGAGATCTTTGTGTAGACTAAGATATTTGGGTGGTACTTTCTCACTCTTTCTTCAGAAAAAGCATGGTGGCCTCACAAACTGTGAACTAGCCCTGCTTTTGCTCTGGCTTTAAAAATAGCTATGTGTCTTGAAAAGCTGTCTCAGCAGTAGTGAAGGAGTGGAAAAGTGTATTATATCCCCATGGTTTCATACAGTGCAGCTGTGCTAACAGAGTGCATTGAGACTGAGACCAAAGGAAAGGCATGAAATAGTCCATTAAATGATCAGCTGAATCTAACAGTAAAGCTTCACACAATGGGGAGATCTGTTGACCAGGTATCCTATTGCAAATGGCAGAGTTTTGTCTTTTTGTTGGGGGGGGAGGCATCCAGAATATTAACAAATTCAGGCCCTTTGTATTAATAAAATTTTTACTGAAATCAATGGGAAAGTCATCTTCTGATAGGAAGTCTACCTTGCCTTGACTTAAAATAGTTAAATATTCTTACAATAAATTTGGATTAAATATCCATATTCTGTGGGATCCAAAGTTTTGATTTTACTTCTGGTTGAATGTCTGTCAGATGATAGTCAGATTAGAAACCAACCAGGTCTCTAGATTTATGAATACTTTAAAAAAAAAATGATTTTTTTTAAATAAGCAAGCATGCATCAACACACAACCTTCAACTGTCCCTCCTAGGTCTTGGGATAATTACTAATAGTACAGGAATAATGGAACAAGTATTGACCAAATGTAATATACAGTTGCCACTGTGGAGCTATTCCCTATGCGCCGGCTCTAAAGTACAAGTGGTTAGTTTATAACCCTCTTTAGGTTACAACATTTTAACGTTTCTTCAGTGTTTATTTATTCTCTTCCCAAAGAATGTTCTGAAATATCGAGTTTACAACCTGTGGCTCATGTGATGGTAGTGGAAACAATTAAGCTCGAAGCTTTCAAAGCCACCACTGGGATTTTGATGCCCAAACTCATTAATTTTAATAAGAAGTGAGCTGCCAGTCGTCTTAAGTGGTTTCTAAAATCTCAACCCATAAAAACACCTCTCTACCGGTTCCAGTTTACTAGGAGCTCAGAGCAAGGTAAACACATGTAACAAAATAGTAGGTGTTAGAAGGTGGAAAGTATGTGTTCAGATGTCTCTAAGACCATTCAAGGAACAAATGGTGGCCCCAACCTTGAGCTGGCAGATGTGGGCTGATGTGGGGGCTGCTCCTACCTTCAGCATCTCAGGGAACTACTGACTGATCAGAACATGAGGCACAGTTTTCAGTGGCAAGGAGAAGAGTCAGTGAAAACAGAAATCTTGGCGACAGCTCAGTTCCAGCTGTGATGATCACATTGCTTGTTGACTTTCAGCTCTCTCATGTCTGCTCCATGTTCTTGCCTTCTTCACACGTCTCTTCCCATCACAGCTATGTGGCCAGGGTAGTCTTCTTCTCCCCAGCATGGACAGCTTGGCCCATCTGCCAGCAAGATGTGGGTGAATTCACACCACATAGTGAAGAGCAGACTTATCTAGAGCAGTACCAAAACAAGCTGCATCATCTTGGACAGTATCAACCAGCTTGTGTTCCCATTGCTTTGGCGTAAGTGGAGCAGTTGCCAGAGCTGCATTGCCACCCGTTGCTGCCTGCTGCCATTGCAGTTACCCACACGGTGTAGATGCTTGGTCCACCTCCTTCCTACCTGCCTAACCCATCCTATCCAAGTTTTCACTGCGTTATTTTGCAAGCTGCTAAATGGCTGCATTTGCATGTTGATGCTTCGCTGATCCATCATGGATCAAAATTAAGAAGTCTGCTGTGGCCCAAGGACCCACCCAGTACAAACCTATGAGAGCCTTTCCTTTTACATGAGTCTGAAGATGGCTTTGCAGTTGATGCACTGATGAAAACTCATCCTCAACATGAATCATGGAAGTCTTAATGGGGAAAAAAATCAAGAACCAGTAGATCTCTCTGTGATGTAGAATAGAGCATGGAGTGAGTATGAATGGGTTTGAAAAGAACTCACCGAGAGTTTGGACGCTTGGAAAGAGAGGAAAAATAGGCGATTTTCTTGTGTATTTTATTTATGAAAGCAGCCTTGGAGAATTTTAAAATTAGTTTAAACAAGTGTCTCTCTTTTTTGTATCTGTCATACGATCTCTGAAGAACTTCATTACTGTTGGCTACAAATGACAAAGTTACTGGAGTTTTTGCCAGTGAGTCTCATGGTAGCAACGATTAATTCTCAGTAGCTATTGGAAGGGCCTTTGGGTGAAACATGATGCAGTGGAAATAGAGATGACCATCTTGACTGCTATTGTAATGGACTTCAAAAAAGGAAAAAAAAAGCTACCATTAGTAGTAGATGTGACTTTTTTGGAAGAGAACAAAATGTTCCATAAATGAAACATGTGGTTTCACTTGCAGCACATTTTGTACATTGTCACCAATGAAGTTTAGGATTTTTTATTACTTTTTCATTAAAATGTCTTACTGGTTTCACTCAGGAGGCAAAACTTCTCACGTGGCTTTAATTGTTTCTGTCATAAAAGTCATAGCATCCGTGTAATAGAAATAGTTTTGCAGACCACAGCTTCATATTAACTATTAATTTTCTTCCATTTTCTTTACCTACAACTCATTGGGCCATCCCAGAGACAGAAAAATGTCCTCTCTTGAAATTAAGACCAAACAGGAACTTCTACTGAAGTTAGGGGAAAAAACATCACTTTGTGCCACTACTGTTTTATTAGATTTTTGTTTCAGATATCTTAGCTCACAAATGCAAGTTGACATGGCCACATATCAAAGGGGAGATTTTGTATGGACTTGTGTCTAATATTAGCGAAACTCTAGAAGATGAAAACAATAAAAGGCCTTTTTCTGCCTAGTTCCAGTCAGATGTGAGAGGTGGTAGTATTTCAAATAGGAGTGAAGAGCTCTGGCAGTATTGTTTCAAGGTGGCTTTGGACAGTTTATATACCCTTTTTTTTTGCTTCATGTCTCTGTTATACAAAACCTCCTGGAGTTCAGGTCTCGTACATCCCATCCCATCAGCCTCGCTATTAGACCGTGCTTCTGTCATTAGTCTGGGCTTCCCTATCACCACTCCTAACTTGGATGAACAAACATAATTATTATTGCAGTCAAAGCAAAGGCTTGTTTTCCACAGCTGATATCCTAAATTGAAAAAAAAAAAAAAAAAAAAAAAAAAAAGGGAAAAAGGATGCAGGCTACCAAGTTGTGCTCTTCACTAACTGAGGCTGCAGCAACACAACTGCATGCTTTCGTGCAGGCTGCTTTCACAACACTCAGCATAGGCAGACTCATGTTTCACGATCATTTGTAACATGCCTGTTAATTTTTGACCACTATCTAACCTTTCCAGAGTTTTTACAAGCAATCATAGAAACACAAAATTTTTTAGGTTGGAAGGGACCTTTAAGATCATCTAGTCCAACCATCAACCTAACTCTGATAAAACAGAAAACAAAAAGCAAATAACAAACAAACAAAACACCCAAAAAACCCAACCAGCCCACAACCCATCACTAAACCATGTCACTAAGAACTATGTCAGCCCATCTTTTGAGTACGTCCAGGGATGGTGCCTAAACCACTTCTCTGGGCAGTCTATTCCAATGCCGTTCCAAAAAAAAAAAAAAAAAGAAAAGATATATATATTTATATACAAAAAAAAAAAAAAAAAAAAAAAAAAAAAAAAGAAGGGAACTAGTGTTATCTCATTGAGATCAGCTGCTGTTAAGGTATCTGTTTTCCTCAGAGAGAGCCACAGTTTTGCCATTTAACCTTCAGCCCAGTGGGGAAGGTGATGTTGACTCCTACTGCAGCCTCTAAAGCCTGTATGAAGTCATAAAAATGCCAGAAAACAGCAATAAGGTATCAAACTGCCTTTTCCTTCTCTTTCAGTTTAGTGTTTATTTGAAAGCTTGCTGGGAAATGCCACTGATGTCCTTAGTTGCTGCCCCAGAGCAAAAGCCTTTCTCCTTGTACAACTTAGCAGTGAGGAGCACTCTCCAAGTAGTGCAGTCCTCTGCTTTCACTTTTTCTTAGCTCGACCCCTTGCTTATTCATCAAATATTTAAATGTTGTGTTTTACAGTTCGAGGACAACAAAGACAAGCCCAGCCTTAGAAGGGTCCTCAGCGACAGCCCTGCCTGCCGTTCAGCTTTCTGAACAGGTCCCACTGACTTCTCCTTCCCTGAAGCCCCTGCAGATGGATGAAGACGACAGCCTGTCTCCTCACCTCCTGTTGCCAGACAGCATCAGCCAGCTGGAAGAGTTTGGCCGGAAGAAGAAATGGCACAAGAAGCAGCACAAACACCATCGCCAGAGGCAGTTCAACGACCTCTGGGTTCGGATAGAAGACAGGTGAGTCACATCTTTTATGGTCCCTGTCCTCATCCTGCCTTCCATCTCCTAACTAGCTGCTCGTTACAGAACCCAGCTCTTGTTGATTAGACCATAAGGAGGGTTGGAGAAAGGCTACATGAAAGAGACAGGAAGCGAGGTGCAGTTTTTAGAGCATAATGAAGAACTAGGAGGAAGGCTTGTTGGCATGTTTGATCTAAAAGTAAAGAGAAATAAAGCTAATGCTTGGAATATTTAAAATATACAGAAACAAAGACTTGTCAGAGTAAAAACAGGGAAAAAATTATGATGGAAAATATTCTGAATTTTCCCTCTATCTTCCAATAATTATTTTCAAATCTTTACTGCTAGTTCTCAGCCCAGTGACTCACCCGTTTTCCAACTGTGCAGAATATTCTTGGGAGTTCTTAAGATTCTGACATATCTGACTTCCAGTCTGGGATTGAAAGGTTTTAACATCTCAGAGTGCACTGAAAACAGCAAACTGAGACAAAAATGAAGTACTTTAAGGCCTCTATGTGAAGAGAATGGAGGTAGGCATGTTTCTGTGGCAATGCCAGTCTTGGTCCAAGGTTAAAATGTCCCGTTCAGTGTTTGAATAAGAGCCTTCATGTTTGACCAGGGCTTCTCGATGTGTGCTTTTAGCATTCCTGGGTAATTACTCTCCCACCTCTAAAATTGGGAAAGCTCTTAGTGCCTTTATCCAAGCCAAATCATGGGCATATAAACAGCCACGATGTTTATAGATCTGATAACAAGTCAAAGGAATGAAATAATCTGTTGGAAACCCGCCGTTTACCACTACGTGTAGTGATTGTCTTTGAGCATTACTCTTATTCCCATTTTCATAACACTTAAGTGCCTTGCAAGTAAAATGAGTCTCTTAGAGTCGCCTCCATTTGCCAAGGAAAAAAACTGTGCATATTTGTGTTCTGGGATATTATTTTTCTTTTATTCATTCTGTTTAATGGATCAGTGTCATCTTTTTTCTTGTAGTTCATTATATTCTTGGGGTGAGTGATGTAAAGGTTGTTATTAAGGTGGTGGATATTGATCTATATGTAATAAGGCTGTTTCTGGGGTTAACGCCAGCCTCTGTATGAAGGATCAGATCTGGGTTCACCTGTTTCGTTCTTAAAGTGTGTTCAGTGGTTGGATCATCTCCACAGGCAATGTTTAAGCATGAGCTAAAAGACATTTGGTCCTACATACTTGAATACCTTGAGGACAAGGGAATCAAAAGCTTTTATCCCTCTACTTCCATTTTATAAGGAAAGAGATTGGGATAAGGAAACACAAGTTTCTTATCCCACCACACTGGTGATGAACCAGACACTGTGTGTCGCCTGCTTTGCTGAAAGATCCCAGGGAGATATTAGTGGGAGATCACAGACCTAGAAATGAGGAAAGGCTGTAAGAAGGGAAGTCTGTCTTAGTGCTTTCAGATGGTTTTAGTGCTTCTGCAGTTCTGGAGTAACTTCTGGTGTTTTCCTGGGAACCAAACAAAACAAAAAGTACAAACTGCTCAGCTAAATCAGAGATTCACAACCAGCTCTGGTTTCCCCATGAATTGGATGGGGTCTCAACTTTCATAAACCAGCTGCTGGATGTTGTGCTTTTGGCAGTTGGGTTTCATCAGCATTAATTGCAAGCTGGACCTTGCACAAGGCAATAAACAGTGGGTTCTCTCTAACTGGTTCCTTTCTGATTGGCAAGAAAAGAGCAGAAATGTGTGCCTGTCACCAGACTTTGTGGTGTGATCATTCTTGGGAAGAAACAGCGAGGGTGGTTAATAATATGGGCAATGGAGTCTTACCTGTGCAGGAGAGAAGCATGTCAGTTTATATTGTGTTGCCTCAATAATGTTCAGCAGCATTCAACAGTGAGACTGTCAGCATTCATTTCTGGAGGATAATTAGTGTACTCGAAGTTCATGCTCTGCTCTGTCCCATAGATCCATTGTGCATTTGCATATACTTAAATTGCAGGCTCCCCATGTTCTATATGGACTGAGGTCTCTGTATATAGTATTACCTCGAGCTCTGTTTCTAAATGGTTCTTCTTCCAGTTTGTGTTTCCTAACTCACCTGTTGTCACCTGAAACTTGTTCACCTTTAAGGCAAAGTAGAGAGATTTAGGTCATTGTTATGTCTTTTGGGTGAAAGCTGCATAAAACTCATTGTTTCCATGTGAGGTCTGCAGAATTCAGCTGTTTGAGTTGCCTTTCAACCTGAAAAGTCAAAGAGAAACATACAGGTGCAGGACAAATCCAGGCAAATTTAAACCAGATTATTGATTCGTGGATGAACCTCATTGAACTGTGAAATGACTGTGTGTCAGAGCTGTGACTACAGCTCTTTTCCAAAGCTTTATTGACCGTGGATTAGAGGACTTTATGAGCCATGAATTGCAGGGCTTTTATGCACTGTGCATTTCTAGGCTATCTCGTAGACTTCCATGGAAATCTTGGGGTGTTTTTTTAAGCTACCAACACAGAAACAAAGGAAATGAACAGAGAAGAGCAATCTTAAAGGAACATCAAAGGTCTGACTCCAACCTATAAAAGCCAGGAAATCCATAATTAATGGTTCCACTAAGACTTCAGCTCACACAGTCATTCGGGTCTGATTTGAGGTTATAGCTACAATCTGAACGGGCCTTGTGAAAAATGAGTCATCATTTAATGTCACACATCATTATTAGTATTTACTTTCAGTTATACCTTGGAGATCGTCTTTTCCTTTTTGTTCTGTCTTAACAGCTGAGGCATTTGAGTCGGCACCCCTGAGTGGATGGTGTTTAGATTTGTGTGTTGGAGGGTTAGTAGCCCTGTGGAGGATGAGAAAGCTTCTGCTCTGTCTTTGACAGAGCTAAGATTTGCTGATCTCCTGGGTAATCAGCTACACTGAAGGCTATTAAAAAATAAAAAATGCTGATGAAATGTGTGGTTTCCTCTCCCTTCTGCCTCCTTCCCCCCAAATCTAAACAAAATGAAAACGTCCTGCCTGGCTGCAGTTTGTGTTTGAAAACGTTTGTCAAGAATCAAAATTAAGTGGAGATTTCAAGTAGCGGGATTTTTTTCTTTAACTACTTGATTTTGCAGAAATGTGCAGATCTGAGGTCTGTCTTCGGGAGGAATTTGAACTTCGACAAAACTTAAACCCTAGCTAGCTCCCCATAGCCAAGAGCCAGCTGGGGCAGCAGGGAGGGGAGGCAAAACCCTTGGGCTGGAAGCCTGCAGTTTGGCATACAGAGCGTGTTATTGTTCCTGTTAACACTGTGTTAGCTAAGCTTTCCCTTGTAATATATATAATTAATTACAGAACATTCACTGGCTTTTCAGGATGAGCTGCTCAGTTAATTGAAAGAGTAGAGGAATGTCTGTGATGTTTCAGAGCGGTCGGTGAAGCCCAGATCAGGATCACACCTTTGTTTGAGTGGGCAAACGGTTTAAGGCTACAAACAAAACCAGCCCGAGAGAACAGAGAACCTCTGCCAGCTTGGGGGGGAACAGGTTAGGGCCCTAAGGCAGGGTGGGAGGTAGTGTCCTGGGAAAAAGAGAGGGATGGAGAGGAGTTAGTAGTTGGCAGAGTGTTTTGGGAGGTGTGAGATTTGGAAGGAGCGAGTGGCAGCTGGGAGATGTGAAAGAGAGAAATACAGTGATGGAAGAAGGAATTCGGATTTAATGAGCAAATTCAGAGGTTCATTCCCACTGCTGAGGAGGAAATCTGAATGAAGATGGTGTTTGGGAAGTCACTGAGGACACACTGCTGCTTCACTTGCACAGGAAAAAAGTTAAAGGAAAATAATTTTTTATCAGAAGAGAAAAAAAGAAATTCTTGTCCCAGATGTAAGCTCGCCCCTGCAAAACCTGCCATTGGTGGGAAATGAAATGAATTTGCCCTGTAATTGGAAACGGCATTTCTCTGATAGCCCAGTGCTGACTATTCAACCGCAGATGAATGCAATAACATCACAAATATCAATTTCTTTTGGAAGCAACAGTTATTTTAGGCCAAAAAAAAAAAAAAAAAGTTATACCAATGATGGATGGAGGGAGACAATGTGTAATAAACTGCACTAAGTGTGGCTGTATAGAGTGAACCTTATCAGTTTGGATGGAATTTAAGCACTTAGACTGTTATCCTTTCTTTCAAGACAATGCAGTGATGGAAAACAGAACTCTGTCAACTCAGACAAACTTTTAATTTCACTTAACTGCATCTGAAAGGTAAATTTCAGTAAATGAATCCAAATTGCTTCCTTTTCACAACACACGGTGCTGAAATACAGTACTTAACTTCATTAAAGAAAAGGCTGCTTTTCTTTAGAGGAGACCTAGACACTTTTGAAGTCTAACAGGTAAATTGTGGTCAGATGATTTCCCTCCATATGGTAGCTTTGAGCTTGAGATTTCCATCACTGGGGCCTTGTTTGTTTAAATTACTCTATCCGCCTCCCTGGTAAGGATACTGCTCGGAGAGTGGATGCCTACTGATGCTGATGGGGAGGGGGATCACTCCCTGCTCTGGCCTGTCTCTGTGCAGCAGGGAAAGCAGTTGCCACCATTGCATTTATTTGCCCTGTGTTTAACAAAGGATGAGGATGCACCTTCAGGACCTTTCTAACTCACTATAGTGAACGTCTCCCAGTGGGACCACTCCAGCAGCCAGGAACAGTGGGAGCGAAGGTGTGTTGGAGTCCCATCTTCCCTCCCTTGTCACACCTCATTCCTGTTTGGAGCTTAGCTGTGTTGTGTGGCCCCTTGGCTTTCCTCCAGCACTTCTGTCTACCATTTCCTTTGCTGTTGTCCTGGCAGGATTTCCTTCTCAGGAAATTTTCATGATCACAGTTCCTATCAGGGACTGCCCCCAGTGTGTAGTCTCCATGGCATACGTGGAGAAGTATTTCATTCATCAGAAACATGTATTCATCAGAAAAATCTCATGGTTTGACAGCTTGAGTACAAGACCCTTCTGTCTCCCTGAGTGATCTCAAAACACTTCCTGGACAAATGCTCCCTCCTTGTTCCTTGGTGGAAGCAGAACCTTTATACTTTCAACTGGCCTAAAATCTGTTCTTAGTTTGCCCAGTTTTTTATGAACTCTGGTGGATGTACAGTGGCCAGAAGAAGATGTTTTGGACAGTGAAGCAGCGCATCAGTTGATTCTTCTCTCTCCCCGTGTTTTATCCCTCTCTTGAACATGCAATCTTGCTTCTCTAAAGGCATCCTCAGCTCATTTTCCCCTTCTTAGTTTCTTACTGTTTCTATTTGTTCCCCCTTTAAGATGAGCAGATGGCTTGGTGCCTCCTTTAAATAGGCACTGAGATTGGCAATTCTTTTATCGTGCCCTTTCCTCAGCCCCAAGTAGTCAAGCCCTCCAACAGAAGTAAAATAACAGCACGGTATAACTCAGTGCAGTATAAATAAGAGGTAAATCTCCTGGCTGTAACATATGATACAGTGATGACATGTCCTCCCTCCCTAGATGTTTTTTATTAAGGCTTCTTGGATTATCAGGTTGGTCAGAGTGCACAGAACGTATTAATTAAAGCTGTGAAACCTGGGCTCAGCACAAAACTCTCTCGTGCATCGCAGTAATGGATGGGAAGTCCTGATGTTCATGTCCAAAACTCTAGCATCCCCATGCTAATAGACCTTCCCTGTCAGCTGGCCATGACTGATAACTTCTTTCCCCTTGTAAAGTCGAAGAGTTCATTAGTTATCCTCCAGATGGGGCTGAAAAGATGTGCAGCCGCGCTTTCACCTGCTAGACACACAGAGAGATCCATGTGTTTTACTTTGGCCTGTTGTTGTTCTCTGTAATGTGTGATGAAACAAACACAGATTTAAAAAAAAAAAAAAAAAAAAAACCTTGTAAAGGAACAAAAAATGCACAAATATTATCCAAGGAAGGAAAAATTTTTCTGCAACAACAG